>NC_084906.1:21016204-21248704 GCF_949316345.1 Pungitius pungitius | reverse complement strand
TACCCGCTGTGCCACAGCAGCTTCCGCAGGGCCTTCGCCAAGATCCTGTGTCCCAAGAGGCAGTCGGTGCAGCCGCAGATCGAGGCGCAGTCGTGTTAGACGGACGAGTCAAACACTGTAAAAAAATCATTCTGTTCTTCCATCCAAAAAAAAAGAAGGTGAAGCTGTTTCACGGCGCATTACACGGCAAAACGTTGCAGCACAGGCGTCACGTTACCAGCGGACCTCATGTGACCTGTACAGCGCCCCCCCCCCCCCCCACACGGGACAGAGAAGTCTGTATTTCATTACATTATTCCCACAGATGTAACATATGTAATGTTAAAAACACAAGCTAATATTAGAGTGAATATCAAAGCACATTCAATGATCCTCTTTGTGGGACTACTATCATCACATGACCCCGTGTGGCTGTTATGATGGAATGATGGGAAACCAGGAGCGAGATGCAGTAGAGAGTCTTTTAATGGTCAAAAGGAAAAACAGTCCTCAATAACGAATAAACTCAAAGTCCTCTGGCGTTGGCCGGAAACATAACAAAAGCAGACAGGGGAAATCACCTCCCTACCAGCCGGGTCCAGCAGAGAGGTGAAAGCAGATGAGCTGCCGGGGGCGCGCACCGGTCGGGCACTCTGTGGAAAGGCACAGTCACAAATACGCGGACGGTGAAGGTGCAGGGCAAGACAGGACGAGACGAGTGCTGACGCGTGTGTCTACATTCATGGAATAATCCGACAACAAGACGAGACTAGAGGGAGGGAATAAGAAGCAGGCAAAATCAGGTGGAAGTGGTTTCAGGTGAGACAATGATGAGGACGAGAGGGGAATCAGCTGTGAGGGGTAATGAGGGGAGAGAGAGAGCAAGGGCAGGGGGTGTTTGCCTGAGAGTGCCACAAGAGGGAGACAGGGGACGAAGAGGGAAGAGGAAGCCAGGGGCATGACAGTACCCCCCTCTCAATGAGCGCCCCCAGGCGCTCCTTGAGACAGTTGGCGAGTCCGGAGGAAGTCATCGATGAGTGCGGGATGGACGTCCCGGGAGGGGGTCCAACTCCTCTCCTCTGGGCCGTACCCCTCCCAGTCGATGAGATATTGATGGCCGCGACCCCGGCGGCGCATATCAAGAATACGGCGAACCCTGTAGGCAGGAGCATCTTCGACGAGACTAGGCGATCGAACAGGACGAGGGGGGGGGCGAATGGCGGGCTTGATACAGGAGACATGAAACACAGGGTGGACACGGCGGAACTTAGGCGGGAGGCGAAGCTTCACCGCGACTGGGTTAATGATCTCAGTGATACGGAACGGTCCTATGAAGCGGTTCGATAGTTTCCGTGACTCCGACCGGAGGGGTAAGTTAGAGGTGGATAACCAAACCCTCTGGCCGCGTGCGTAACGCGGGCTCTTAATTCTGCGTCGGTTGGCCGCGGCTGACATGCGTCTACCTGCTCGACAAAGGGCTGATCGCACTCTCTTCCAGGTGCGTTTGCAACGGCTGATAAAGGCCTGCGCGGACGGAACGTTGGAATCTGAGTCTTGGGACGTAAACAGCGGAGGTTGGTAGCCAAGGCAGCAGTGGAAGGGCGAGAGACCGGTACCCGCGGTGGGAAGAGAGTTGTGGGCGTATTCGGCCCAGGATAGTTGTTGCGACCATGACGAGGGGTTCTGATGGGTGAGGCTGCGAAGGATGCGGGCGACGATCTGATTGGTGCGCTCAGCCTGGCCGTTAGTCTGGGGGTGGAACCCGGACGACAGACTAGCGGATGCCCCAATAAGGCGGCAGAACTCCTTCCAGAATTGGGAAGAGAACTGGGGACCCCTATCCGAAACGATATCAGTGGGCAGACCGTGTAACCTAAAAACATTATCAACCACGATCTGGGCGGTCTCCTTGGCGGAGGGGAGTTTAGCGAGCGGAACGAAATGGGCTGACTTAGAGAAGCGATCGACCACAGTAAGGATTACGGTGTTGCCTGCCGAGGGCGGAAGCCCGGTGATAAAGTCGAGAGCTAAATGGGACCAAGGGCGGGTGGGGATGGGTAACGGACGGAGCAGGCCGGCTGGGGGGGAATTGCCGGCCTTGGTCTGCGCGCACGTGGCACAGGAGGCAGTAAACCGACGTGTATCTTGTTCCATGGAGGGCCACCAGAAACGCTGACGAACTACCGCGAGGGTGCCCCGAACGCCGGGGTGGGCAGCTAATTTAGAGCAGTGTCCCCACTGTAGGACCGCCCGGCGCGTTGACACGGGGACAAACAGGAGTCCCTTAGGGCAGTTCTGGGGGGCTACGGTTCGCGAAAGGGCACGCTTAACCAGCTTCTCAATGCCCCAGACGACCATGCCGACCACACGACCCGGGGGGACAATCTCCTCCGGAGTGTTCGGGGGGGAGGAGTCAAAAAGACGAGACAGCGCGTCCGGCTTGATGTTCTTAGACCCCGGGCGATACGAGATGGTGAAGTTAAAACGCGTAAAGAACAGAGCCCAGCGGGCTTGGCGCGCGTTGAGTCTCTTGGCTTTCCGGATGTACTCTAAGTTTCGATGGTCCGTCCATACGATAAAGGGTACGTGGGCTCCCTCCAGCCATTGTCGCCACTCGCCTAATGCCAGACGGATGGCAAGTAGTTCGCGGTTTCCGACGTCGTAATTACGCTCAGCGGGGGATAGGCGGTGGGAAAAAAACGCGCAAGGGTGTATCTTACCATCAGTAACGGAGCGCTGGGAAAGTATAGCCCCGACACCCACCTCTGACGCGTCGATCTCCACTATAAACTGCTTGGTGCAGTCAGGAGTGAGGAGGATGGGCGCGGTAGTGAAAAGGCCCCTAAGGACGTCAAACGCCTTCTGCGCGGGCTCTGACCACCTGAAACAGGACTTGACTGAGGTTAGCACGGTGAGGGGGGCGGCGACTTGGCTGAAGCCTCTTATAAAGCGGCGGTAAAAGTTGGCAAACCCGAGAAAACGTTGTAGCGCGACACGGGAGTCTGGTACGGGCCAGTCAGCGACGGCTTGAACCTTGGCCGGGTCCATACTGATCCCCTCGGCCGAGATGACCGAACCCAGAAACGTGACGGAGGAGGCGTGGAAAGAACATTTCTCGGCTTTGACATAGAGTCTGTTCTCTAGAAGGCGCTGGAGAACACGACGAACCTGTTGGACGTGCACCTGGAGCGATGGTGAAAAGATCAAAATGTCGTCGAGGTAGACAAAGACGAAGATGTTAAGCATGTCCCGCAGGACGTCATTGATTAGAGCTTGAAAAACCGCGGGGGCGTTTACTAAGCCGAAAGGGAGCACCCGGTATTCGAAATGTCCGAGGGGGGTGTTAAACGCAGTCTTCCACTCGTCCCCCTCCCTTATACGCACAAGGTGGTAGGCGTTGCGTAAATCAAGCTTGGTGAAAAATCTAGCTCCCTGCAAGACCTCAAACGCAGACGACATCAGTGGCAGGGGGTAACGGTTCTTGACAGTGATGTCGTTTAGGCCTCGATAGTCTATGCAGGGACGCAGCGAGCCGTCCTTCTTCTTAACAAAGAAGAAACCGGCCCCTGCCGGGGACGCGGAGGGAACGATGGTGCCGGCGTCGAGAGAGTCGGACAGGTACCTCTCTAGCGCTTCGCGTTCGGGAGCGGATAAGGAGTATAGTCTACCCCGCGGGGGCGTTGTGCCCGGGAGAAGGTCTATACTACAGTCATACCGGCGGTGAGGGGGGAGAGAAGTGGCCCGGGAACGGCTGAACACCTCCCGCAAGTCATGATACTCCTCCGGTACTCCTGACAGATCACCTGGCTCCTCCTGAAAAACAGTAGCAGAAGAGACAGGGGGCACGGCAGAGGACAGACAATCAACATGACACGACAGTTTCCACGAGATTACAGAGCCGTTAGCCCAGTTAATCTGGGGGTTATGAAGGACTAGCCATGGGTGGCCTAATACCACCGGAGTATAGGGGGAACGGAAAATCAGGAAGTCTATAGTCTCTCTATGATTTCCTGAAACAGTGAGAGTGAGTGGTAGGGTCTTTCTCTGCACCATGGGAAGGGAGCTACCATCAAGAGCGAACAGGGGGGTGGGGTCATGCAGGTCTGCGAGGGGAATACCCTGTTCTAGAGCCCAAGTCTCGTCAATGAAGTTCCCCTCTGCTCCTGAGTCAACCAATGCGGCGCAGGAGGCAGATGATCCCAGCCACTGGAGATGTACTGGAAGAGAGGTGCAGGACTTAGAAGGAGAGGACCCGGATGTAGCGCTCGTCAGCAACCCTCCGCCTACTGACGAGCGGTGGCTTTTACTGGGCACTTTGAGGCAAAATGGCCAGCCGCAGCACAGTACATGCACAGGCGGTTCATAATCCTGCGCTGTCGTTCTTGTGGAGATATACGGAGCCCCCCCAGCTGCATTGGCTCAGGATCAGCAGGAGATGGTTGCGGAGGGGGTGCTGCCGCAGAGGCCGGAAGTGGCGGAAGGTCCATCCTGCGGGTCCTCCGTCGTGTCTCGAAACGCCTCTCTATGCGGAGAGCCAAATCGACGAGGGCATCGAGGGCATCGGGGACCTCACGGGCAAGGATCTCATCCTTGAGCTCAGGGTTAAGACCCTCGAGGAAACGGGCGACGAGGGCCGTCTCGTTCCAACCACTAGTGGTGGCCAGGGTGCGGAATTCAATAGAGAAGTCCGTGACAGATCTTCCTCCTTGGCGCAGCGTCGATAGGAGGCGGGATGCTTCATCTCCGTGTGCAGACCGGTCGAAAACTCTGATCATCTCTCCCTTGAAGAGGGAAAACTCAGACATGCAGTCTGCCTCTACCTCCCAGTTAGCCACCGCCCACTCTCTTGCGCGCCCGTCGAGAAGGGAAATAACGTAGGCCACTCTGGACCTCTCCCTGGCATAAGTGGACGGCTGGAGAGAAAAAACAACCTCGCATTGGGTGAGGAAAGCTCGACACTGTTTTGGCTCACCCGAGTAGCAAGGCGGGTTGTTAATTCGCGGCTCAGATGAGGTGCGCGCCCCGGTCGACCCAGTAGCCTCGAGGCGATGGAGGTGGAACTGCTGGGTGAGGTCCAAGATCTGGGCGGTCAGGGAGTCTATGGTCCGTCTCGCGGAAGATAGGTCCTCTTCGTGTTTGCCCAAGAGGGCTCCCTGAAGTTCGACGGCCTGGTGGAGAGGATTGCCACTCGCCTGGTCCATCTTCTGGTCGGATTATTCTGTTATGATGGAATGATGGGAAACCAGGAGCGAGATGCAGTAGAGAGTCTTTTAATGGTCAAAAGGAAAAACAGTCCTCAATAACGAATAAACTCAAAGTCCTCTGGCGTTGGCCGGAAACATAACAAAAGCAGACAGGGGAAATCAGGAATTTAGGGGCATAAGGATTACTCCCGTGAGGACAGCGTTCGGGGATCCCGGGGTGCTCCCTACCAGCCGGGTCCAGCAGAGAGGTGAAAGCAGATGAGCTGCCGGGGGCGCGCACCGGTCGGGCACTCTGTGGAAAGGCACAGTCACAAATACGCGGACGGTGAAGGTGCAGGGCAAGACAGGACGAGACGAGTGCTGACGCGTGTGTCTACATTCATGGAATAATCCGACAACAAGACGAGACTAGAGGGAGGGAATAAGAAGCAGGCAAAATCAGGTGGAAGTGGTTTCAGGTGAGACAATGATGAGGACGAGAGGGGAATCAGCTGTGAGGGGTAATGAGGGGAGAGAGAGAGCAAGGGCAGGGGGTGTTTGCCTGAGAGTGCCACAAGAGGGAGACAGGGGACGAAGAGGGAAGAGGAAGCCAGGGGCATGACAGTGGCGGGGTCCTTCTCACTCGACTGGTTACCTGGCGACGACCGGAGGCGCCATTACAAACGACCGGAGGCGTCCCGTGTGATGGACCCGGGGCTGCAGGTGTGATGGACACGGACGATCCGTGAGAACGTCGGACGATGGTCCGTCTCCTCCCAGTCCGATCAAATCCAGGATCTTAAGCTCTTTCGAATGGGGCGCCGTTTGTAAAATGTTGCACGTTCTAAAATCCTGCGCAGTTTTCGTACATTTAGCGTTATCATATGAATAAACAAAGCAGGACAATATTCACATGTCACATTCAGAGACAAAATCATGTAAAAACATGCAACCACATTTAGATTTACATTTAACATTTACATTTAGATTTTACATTTATATATAACATTTAACATTTAGATTTACATTATACATTTAGATTAAAATGTATATATAACATTTAACATTTAGATTTACATTTAACATTTACATTTAGATTTAACATTTATATATCACATTTAACATTTACATTTAACATTTATTATTTAACAACTTTGTGTTACTGCCAAACATTGTACTTGGAAAAGTTGTTGCATGTATTTACATGATTTTGTCTCTAAATGTTTGAAAAAGTGACATGTGAATATTGTCCTGCTTTTTTTATTCATATGATAAAGCTAAATGTACGAAAACTGCGCAGGATTTTAGAACGTGCAACATTTTACAAACGGCGTCCCATACTTTCGTGGTTTTTTTACCGTTTCAGAATTTATTTGCGCACAAAGCCCTTTCACTTTCCAACATGTCTCTGTGAATGAAAAAGAGATACGGGGGGGTGGGGAGGGGGGTGAGTCTGAAAGCTCAAAGCACCGGGAAAGAAGAAAATTGTATTTGTTTACTGTGTGAACTTTAATCGCGGTGATGTTAATTTCATCTGAAACATGGACTAAAAAAAGTTGTCGTTGATGTTTAAAATGTGCAGCACACGCAGCATTAAACCTTTTGTACATTGATATCTATGGCGAGCTAGATGGTCGTGTTCTTTGAGTGCAGTATTTACTTAAAGACTCCTGGACTACTTTGTATCCTGGCTTTGGATGCGTTGGTGTAAGTAGCCAAAGAAAGAAATAAAACGGAGACCTTTGAACTGGATGTGTTGTTGGTCAAATATTGTAGTGCAGAAGGGACTCGTTTCGGTAACATTCTTCTGCACATCCTTGACAAGAAGATTGATGCCACATTCAATGTCTGTCTTCCGCAGCTAGCATCTGGTTAGCGTAGCATAGCACAGACGCTAGCTCTGCTCTGTTCACTAGGCTCTCTCACCTACCGAGCCAGGACCTTTTCCTGAACCCAACCAAGTTATGTTGCTCTGATGGTAACTGCCATCTTATTAACTACAACTTTAAGAGCTGAAGAAACTGTGTTCAACCAGGTAAGGGGGGGGGGGGGAAATAAAAGGAAAGTGGAGATGAGTGCGGCGCGTGGGAGCAAATTTGACTTAATCCCCAAAAAGTGAAATTACAATGTCAAGCTCGGTCACATATTGTCATTGGCCCAAAAAAATACCCGGTTCACTTTAAAGCATGTCGAAATCACTTGATTCACTTATAATCCCTTTAACTCCATTGTACAGAATACTGCTGGAAAATCTGGATATTTTTAATCTAAATTTTATACTGTGAAATCAAAACTTCTTTTTTGCTCCATGTGCCAAAATTCTCCTTTGAACATCCAACGCACTGATGTACGACATCCAAACGGTTAAACTCATTGGGTCTATGAACGTGAAGAAAAGGCAGTGAGATACCAGGAGCTTCTAGAATATAAACACTTTGGTGTCTCCTTCGCTTTCTGTCTCGTAAGCTAACGTCAATACAGTCGTATAATAAGGCCGGCTGTACTCGATACCTTTAATAAATACGTGTCAACCAAAATAACTGAACAAAACTGCTCCAGTAAAACAAGACCTTCATCTGATGCTTTTCTATCCAGACTATTACATTTTAATTGGGTTTTCTTAGCTCCAAGTGTCCTGGTGTATTGGAGGGAGATGGCGGTTCATGGTGCCAGAATAACACCAAGGTGTTTGTGGCAGTATGGCAGTCAGATTAACGTAATGCAGAGGCTAAAAGTGAAATACTCCCTTTTGCGGCGGCTTCTCCAGGCGTGGTGGGACTGGTACCGGCTTTGTCATTTCTTAACAAGACTCGGCTCTACGGATCAGCTCATTTCCCCAACAGGGAGAGCTGCTGTCTTGAGGAGCTTTGTGAGAAGTGGAATGTTGTAATTCCTTCTAATGCTGCTGGGATAAGACGAGGCAGATAACACGGAGATGGGCCGGGTCAGCCACGGGTGGGTGGACAGGAATCTGTGTGAAGATTGATGGCTGCTCTCTGTGTGATTCACGCCTGACAAATTGCTGTTAAACATAGAAAAGAAACCTCAATAAGCACAAATAAATACAGATTTTTCTTGTAAAAAGGCTCCTGGAGGTGAAAATAAGATGCTGTTGTGAGGAAGGCTGTTGAGCTTTTATGATCTGATAACACATATAAAGATAAAGTGACAGAAGAGAAGTGCTTTGACCTTTGATACATGTTTCCAGCGCAGAGGAACAGAAACAAAACATGTCCAGAGAAGCATCTTCAGGGATTTAAGAATGCCGGAAACCAGCAGCATGGCTCAGCCCTTTGGGACTGATGTGCGACCCCTGGAGAGTTTAACTCTTCCCGAGTATCAGTGTCGAGTCGGGCTGAATGCATGACGATGGTTCTGACCTCAACACACACAAACAAATCCAAACATCCCTTTTTGAAGACTCCAAACATCTTACTTGTGACACTGTGACAGGTTACGTCTAAGAACAAGTACTTATAAAGTTATGTTTTTTTCATTGTGTGATTTTGTTGAGGCCGAATCTTTCTGCAAAGAGACGTCAATGGTTTAATCGGAATTTCCTCCATTGTCCCCCAGGAGGAGTCGCCTCCTGGGGGACAATGGAGGAAATTCCCATAGACGTCTATGAGGAAATGACTCTACTTCTGTGTAGTGACCAGCAGGGGGCGACTCCTCTGCTCCCATAGACGTCTATGAGGAAATTACTCTACTTCTGTGTAGTGACCAGCAGGGGGCGACTCCTCTGCTCCCATAGACGTCTATGAGGAAATGACTCTACTTCTGTGTAGTGACCAGCAGGGGGCGACTCCTCTGCTCCCATAGACGTCTATGAGGAAATGACTCTACTTCTGTGTAGTGACCAGCAGGGGGCGACTCCTCTGCTCCCATAGACGTCTATGAGGAAATGACTCTACTTCTGTGTAGTGACCAGCAGGGGGCGACTCCTCTGCTCCCATAGACGTCTATGAGGAAATGACTCTACTTCTCTCTTGATTTATTCCCTCAGTAAACATTGTAAACAAGTTTATAGTCTCAGTTCATTTATTACATTTAGTACGTCTACAATGTCTGAAATGTCTGAAATATATAAAGACAATACTGCGACAGAAACAGAAATGTGAAGCATTCAGTCTGAGTAAACTGTTTACACGGTGAGTTCATACGTTGGAAACAGATTCAGAGAATCTTCAAAAAGCACTTCTGTCACTTTCCAAATGTCAGTGAAATCTGATTTTCCATCTCCACTTTAGACTGGGAATACCCCAGAACACATTAAGAGGCTTTTATTTGAAGAGACTTTTTCTCTCAAAACATTATGAAGAAAAATGTGCTCTTGAGGATAAAAATATTTTTATCTCTTCTTTGCTGGTGTTGTTCTCCCACTGACCCCATTTAATAACATGGGTTAGAATAAGGGGGGTGGACACACATTCTGCGCCTGTGAAAACGCTGTGATACACATTAGACTCGACTCCCCTGCCTGTTTCCCAAAATCCATCCGTTAGAATGAAAATAGACTTGAAGGAGTGCAAGTGGCTGCCCCCTCAAAAGGGAGGACAAAGTCAATTCGAAGGCATTTTTTAAAAAGGTCGGAAGGGGATGGGATGAATAGACTGTGATTAAGGTGACCTGTGCAGAGACGCAGGTGGACTTGCAAATAGAAAACAAATTGCTCTGTATTGACATTGTTTCTGTGCGCAGCGGGATGCTGGAGAACCAATATTCACAGCCTTTCACAAAGGAAATTGGAAGCGGTTCACATCCTCTCGTTTTGCCTTTGAATTGCTGTGGGATACAAATATGGTGACAGTAATGTAATTGTTATTTAGGCACTAAACACCTCGAGGACTGGAGAGTGAATACACAGACCCCCGACTTTTATTTTTTTTCCCAGCAGAGGAGAGATTCAGACGTAGCTGCTCACCGGACAAAACAACATGTGTCGACAGATGATAAGCAAATGTACAGACACAAGTAATTCAAAAAAGAAACAAGATCGCTCCAGTGAAATTCAATAGGAAATGCCTTCAAAAGCAGAATGTCACAGACTAATAGAAATAAAAGGTTCCAGCTAAAACCATCCAGCTTGCAGACAGAATGGAACCCTTCTTTGGTTGCTGGTAGACCTTTTCATGAAAGTTTCACCTGGAACCGTTTTAGATCAGTTCTACATTAAGGGTTACATCTAGAACCACCCTGAACCCAACGTAAAATGGAACACCCAGAACCATTCGTCGAAGGTTCCACCCTGAACCCAACGTAAAATGGAACACCCAGAACCATTCGTCAAAGGTTCCACCCTGAACCCAACGTAAAATGGAACACCCAGAACCATTCGTCAAAGGTTCCACCATGAACCCAACGTAAAATGGAACACCCAGAACTATTCGTCAAAGGTTCCACCATGAACCCAACGTAAAATGGAACACCCAGAACCATTCGTCAAAGGTTCCACCCTGAACCCAACGTAAAATGGAACACCCAGAACCATTCGTCGAAGGTTCCACACCCCTGATGAGAAGTTCTACAGAGAACCCTTTAAGAAAAAAGGGCATTTTGGATAGAAATAGTTCTATAGTTTGGAAGAGAACTACTTCCTTCCCCTTTCTTCAAAAAAAGTCGAACCATGGCCCTTCAGGAAGAACCTCATAATACCTCATAGTACATCAGTATATTCACAGCCAGAGTCAGCAAGCAGGAAGAATAGAAATCTGGCAGCGTATCACGGCTCAGAGCGAGATAAAGGCTCAGCTTGTAAAAGGTGTGTTCCAAGATATAATTTCAGTCATTTTATGACCAATGCAAGGAGTTGATTGTCCACTTATTGTCAAGGGGGGGACGCGGTCGAGGGCAAGGAGGGAGGACTCAAACGCAGAGTTGATGAAAAATAAAAGGGCTTTAATAGTCAAAACTCAAAATCAAAATCGCTCCCACCAAAAGGGGGAGGAAGGAGGAGAAAACAAAACCAACAAACAAAACAGGGACCTGGACTTGAAAACACAAACTTGACTTACGTGACACATGAACGGTCGACATGTAATGACGCCACACCAGACAAGAGACTCACAGGGCTTAAATACACAAGGGAGGTGCAGGTGATTGAACACAGGTGGAAACGATCAAGCACGGCAGACAATCACAAGGGAAGACAGGACAAGGCAGGAAGTGAAGTTACCCAGGAACACCAGAGACATGAAAACTACAAAATAAGACAGAGCAGACCCAAACCGTGACACTTATATTCCGTATTGTACTCTCTGCAACATCAGAGCCTGAGGGAGTAGCGAACAAAGACATATCCAGTCGATGCTGATAGCGTTATTAACTCTTTAACTGGATTCACAGGGTGTGAGGAATATCACTTGAGTCTCTAAAATACAAAAAGGGCACCCTAACCCCCACATTAAAAAAAGAGAAAAATACTTTTCTGCCAGACTTCTTAATTAAGCCGAAGGACTGAAACATGTTAATCACCGGCAGCACCATACCACGAAAAACTCCCACCACTGGAGGTCAATCAAACATGACTTTCTCCATCATTAGTTTCAGCCTTCACTATTTAATTGCTGCTCACCACTTTTCAGATTTCAGGCCGCTGAACTGCTTGGATTTATTGAAAAAAAAATTGCAGTTTGTGACTCGGGAAAAATGTGGAGCTACGTCTCTCAAACTCAACGTCACAGCTGAGTGTTTTGTGACTTGTTTTGTGGCCTCCTGCCGATAGCGTGCTGTGGGGCTGAGTGACAGCCAATGAAACGTCCCACTCGTCTTTCCCACGCCGGCCACAAAGCTGTTGTCCTCTTGTGACCGCTGACAAGTTCATGAAGCCTTTTCATGTTTTCATAGGTTCCCAACCACATCAATGAAATCTGCCTTTTACATGATTGTAGAATTAGAACAAAATATTTCTTTAAGAGGCTTCGATGAAAATATAATAAAAACCTATAAAGGTCTGTCCTTAAGTGACCTTTCCACAGGTGTTCATTTCAAACCAAACTAGGCTTAAAATAAAGAAAGTCAAAAAGTCTCAAACCTCAAAAGAGCCATTTCTGTCTGAATCCATTGAAATAAACATTGATGAAGGATCAAAGAGTGTTCAGTTATCCTCGGCTCTTAAGCCCTGGAGGAAAAGCGTCGCCCAAGCCGATGAGCAACAAGCCGCTCTCCATTCTTAACGAGGCGTCGGTCGCACAGCAGATGGTCCAAATGAGCCTCCAACCAAATTGTACGAGTTTTGACATTCCGCTGAAATGGTTTTTCAACCACCAAAATGACGGACCGCTGGAGGTCGGTCCCCAGTGTGGGATGGACCTTCACGCCATGGCAGTCTAAATACCTCAATCCCTTCCAGTGGATGGTGTAATATTGAGCCTCACATCCAAAAGAATAAACACATTAAAACAACAGAACATTTTCTGACCTTCTGTCGTGGCAGTTAATGACGATGGATTGTTGCCCCGTGAGATATCGCTTCCATGATTTCAGTCGGATGACCTTTCCTGTTGATCGAATACAATTTGTTGCACTGGACAAGTGCTGCTTTTACTGTGATACAAAAACATGTTCCTGGCCAAACTGTCCCTCGTCAATCAGTGGTGTTGCTCAGTTCTCTTTGTGGCGGCCGCTGATCCAAATAAATGAGAAGGAACCGGGGAATATGCTTCACAAAGGCACACCGTCTCCAGACTGGTAGCAGGAAAATGACTTCCTCCAGCTCTCTTGCAGGCTCCATTAGTTTGGAACAGGGGTTGAGGTTCCACAGGTAATTGTGATTTGAGAACTTAAGACAGCCGAGCCAGCAGAGCGGAGCTTCTAATTCCTCTCCGTCCTCCACCTCCAGCAGATCCCTCTCCCGAATTCAGACCGAGCCGTACACGGGTGCATGAACAGTGACATAATGAGTAGTGCATTTAAAGGAAAATGATACCATGACATCGGCGCAGAGGTCTGCTGAAGAACGAACAACGCAGAGAGAGTTTCTATACTCGGGAGGTCATAAATAAGACCAATTAATAAAATGCATTTAGTGTGCACCAGGATATGTAATCAATAAAGAAATGAGTGTAACATTTCGAAACAGTAATCAATAGAATAATATCAATGCACAGCTTTGTAATGTCACCAGCTGTAATGCGTGCATGAAATGCTTGACCAGCAACACTCATATTTCGGCGTCCGAGTTGCATTGAGCGCTTCAGGGGAAAGTCACATGTCCAGGGGGCGTGGACACGGCCTTTCACACCTTTACTGATCTGTATAATTACCTGCAGGCACCCATTGCTCTGTGTGGAAGGAGGAGACCGTTACCACGTGGTAGTCAATGAGAGATTCGTCGTTAGCTAGAAGCTAATAATGCTGTGGGTCGTCACTTTGAAGGTTCACTGGTGATGCTCCTGACCATATGCATCCCCACCATCAAATCTGCTTCTCCTGACTATTGATTTGCTGCGTTGGTCAATTCAACCAGAAAACCCTCGGTCTGACTTGATTTGACAACCTGTTATTTGTGTAATGGTGCCGATGTCGTGTTTTATCGAGCGGCCGTCTGCTCCCCTCGGTTCCTCTCTGAGCTGCACTCTGCTGGTCAGTCAAACAGCGACGCTCCTTTTCAGCTCTTCTGTGAGACGGATGATCGGTGAGGACGTCAGTGGTTATACAATTATGTTCCGTTATCTTGTATTGTTCTTCGTCTTCAGAGTTTTTCACTTATTTATCTGTTTAGTGCTTATATTCCATCTGCTAACCTCTGTCCTCCATTTTTGTCACTGTGATGCAATTTGACTGTAAATGTTTCACAAAGTGCTTTTTAAGTTGTCAAAGTCACAGATCAACCTGAAGCTTTGGAAAGCGTTGGAAAGTTACAGACAGCGTTTTTATGCATCAGTCATCTGATGGTGGGGGGGGGGGGGGGGGGCGCTGACTAGGCTTTAAATAATCAAACACAAATAATGACAAATTTATGCAGAAAGAAATGTGTTTTGTTCCTGCACAGACAAGAAGAAACACGGATTCTGACGTCTCAGTGTCCTTTGACTCGTCAACTCACCTGACACCTGTCAGTCAGTGACGGCGCTGAGAGGCCTCCCTCCGTTTGTAGCCTGATTACTTCTGACCTGGTTTTACATCTTAATTCAGCACCCGGAGAGACACAAACAAACAGATGACGCGAAACAAATGCAACAGGCAGCTGTCATTTAGGTCGATGACGCTCCATCGTCATCATCATCATCTTCTTCATCGTCATCACCACTTGGCTTCTGTCCTGAGAAAACAAGCAACAAGATCATCTGATCATCTGAAGTAAGAATAAGGCGGAAAGGAATCCTTTTGATTCATGACTTTAGAACTAAAGTCGCCGCTATGTGAAGATAAATAAGATCAAAGTGCATTTAGTTGAACTTTTTATTCGGTCAGATGATAAATTAAGATGAAAAAAGGTGCCACGTGATTTCCTCAAAAACAAAAGCTTAATATTAACTGAATAAATCTCAGCAAGCTTCTGGCTGCAGAGTTTGAAGCAGACTCAAGTAGCAGATATTAAATGTGAAGAAGACGTCGCCATCGTCACCTTTTCACTGCGGAGCCGCTGAAGGTGAAGCACTTGGTCTCTGCGTGTTGGATTCAGCCGGATTAAAAGTCTGCTGGTGTTGGATAAATGTTTTTGTGCTGAAGCTCCGTGTAACGATGCGTAGAGCCTCAGAGGAGCTGCAGATGATTCTCTGGAGGTTCATTAAGACCTCATTTCTGTCCTCAAGCTTTAAACGTGTTGATTAAGCTGAAGCCACTTCATGTAATTATTTAGTAAATTGAGTAATCAGGGGGTTCATAAGCTTTCATTAGATGGAGTATTTGTGATGCTGCAGCTTCTGATCTGATTCTCTGCAGCTCGCGGTGGGGGGGGCGGGTAGAATTGTCACTGTGCACTTTACACACCTGGTCTGCAACCGTGCATGCAGGCATGCGTGTAGAATGATGGCTCTTTGTGCATCAGTTGACTCCTTCAGGAGGGACGAGTCAATATTTGGATTTTGCTACATGAGCAACGGGTGCAGTGATTCAGAAGCTTTTATTTTGATGGACACATGTTTGTCAAGTTCCTCTCACCTTTATATCTTGTACTTTCACACATGTGCTTGCTGAATTCTGTCTGATCTGTACACAGGTCAGAGAGAATTTAATGACGTCATTTAATGACGTATCATGTGACTGCACTAACCCCCCCCCCCAAATAAACTCTGTGCTCCCTTGCAGCCTGAGAAACACAGAAGATCTGAAACACAAATTCTGACTTTTGTCTCTCTCCTGTGAGCCATTACTGAAATAAGATGACCAGCTCATCACCTGCCACCAGCTCATCACCTGCCATCAGCTCATCACCTGCCACCAGCTCATCATCTGCCACCAGCTCATCACCTGCCACCAGCTCATCACCTGCCACCAGCTCATCATCTGCCACCAGCTCATCACCTGCCACCAGCTCATCATCTGCCACCAGCTCATCACCTGCCACCAGCTCATCACCTGCCACCAGCTCATCACCTGCCACCAGCTCATCATCTGCCACCAGCTCATCACCTGCCACCAGCTCATCATCTGCCACCAGCTCATCACCTGCCACCAGCTCATCATCTGCCACCAGCTCATCACCTGCCACCAGCTCATCATCTGCCACCAGCTCATCACCTGCCACCAGCTCATCACCTGCCACCAGCTCATCACCTGCCACCAGCTCATCATCTGCCACCAGCTCATCACCTGCCACCAGCTCATCATCTGCCACCAGCTCATCACCTGCCACCAGCTCATCACCTGCCACCAGCTCATCACCTGCCACCAGCTCATCATCTGCCACCAGCTCATCACCTGCCACCAGCTCATCATCTGCCACCAGCTCATCACCTGCCACCAGCTCATCATCTGCCACCAGCTCATCACCTGCCACCAGCTCATCATCTGCCACCAGCTCATCATCTGCCACCAGCTCATCACCTGCCACCAGCTCATCACCTGCCACCAGCTCATCACCTGCCACCAGCTCATCACCTGCCACCAGCTCATCATCTGCCACCAGCTCATCATCTGCCACCAGCTCATCATCTGCCACCAGCTCATCACCTGCCACCAGCTCATCACCTGCCACCAGCTCATCATCTGCCACCAGCTCATCATCTGCCACCAGCTCATCATCTGCCACCAGCTCATCATCTGCCACCAGCAGGTAGGTCGGTGTCTTCAAAAGGAGGAACTAAAATGCTTTGGAATGAATCCAGAAGGACAGCAGATGTTCGGAGGAGCCTGAAAAAGAGTCGCTGAAGGCGGCGCATTGATCCAGTTATCCGATGCTTCATAAGCTGCTCTTTATGGGAGTAAACATTTGTTATCAGGAAAAAGCACATTTTGAATCGATGGCTTTTTAACGTTTACACGAGGTGAACTCGGTCTTGTCGAAATCCTTCTATAATCATCTTTCCCCAACTGTGAAATAAAAAATGATGTAATTTTTACCTGCCATAAAATGAAAGGTTCACAACTTTGAAATTGGAGCGAACACCGAAGTGTCTTCAAGATGCTTTGAGGAGAAGAGTTCTATTAAAACTGGGTGAGTGTGCACTTCAACACAGGAGCAATGAAAATAACATAAGAAGTAGACGATTGGAGACGGAATAATTTCATATTCTCCTTCTCTATGTCTCCTCGTGCCCTCACTCCTTACTCCCTCACGATCCTTGTTCAGAGCTGTCAATCATCTGTCTTTTATCCAATTAGCGCAAGGAAACTGTCAGAAACATCTTCAGCCAATCAGTTCATGAAATATTGAAATGATACATTGAAATGTTGAGTTTTCTTTGACCTGACGGCAGAAACATTTAGTAGTTAAGGAATATAATTTGTTGTATTATTATTGTTGAACACTCTTTCATTCCCAGCATAAATAAACTCACCCAATGTCTTCAATGTTAAACATCAGTATTTAACATTTGTTCAAGCTTTAAGCTAAATGAGGGAACCAGATCGGTTGTGGTTTGCATTCATTAAACTCGTCTCTCTTCTTAATGGCTGGTTACTTATTTAACACCATGTGAGGTGAAGTGGACTCGTGGTACATAAATAAGTCGGGAAATGGATCGCTATGGTTTTGTCATTTATAAAAAGTAGGTCCCCGGAAAAAAAACTTTTGGGAAACACTGATAGAAGGAAATGGGAAAGTAGGCTGCTTTGAGTTTGATAGAATCCATTATGTAAAACAGCAAAGTGAAACCAGGGGAAGCCACTCACATTAATCAGTGAGCGTAATTACCTCTGCTCATCACAAGTGTGCTTAACACATTTCTATGACACTTCCCAGCGGGGAGGCGGCGATGGGAAGGAATGTGGGTGGTTTTGGGTGTAAATAGTGCCACCGTGGGGCCAGTTCTAAAGGAGTTCAAACCAAAAACATCTCTTCAGTATTCTCATCACACCTTCATCCAAAGCTACTCAAGTTTAGAACATATTCTTTACCTGTGATATGGACCTGTCAAAGGAAACATGACTTACTTAATGTGTGCTTACAGAACAATGGAACATGCAGAAACCATCAGTCCATCTATCCCAACAACATTTAAATGGACATATTTGGCATTTTCTGTATTGTGGGTCCAGCTTCGTAAACTCTAAAACACACGAGCGCAGCAACAAGGCCGTTGACGTTGTGTCGCCGTGCAAAGAGGAAGCAGAAATAATTCATTAGAAACTCACAGTGCAACGAAATATGCAAAGGCGTGTGTGCGCTTTGGTGAGGAAGTCAAAGGTAAATAAATGCCTTCGTAAGCTTCAGGTTGTGACTCTTAACACCGGTTTGTGTCTCCTTGTTAGTCAGGAATTGTACGACATGTCACCGTGTGCACCCGCCCGAGGCGTCTGTACCTCGCCTCCTTGGACCCGCAGGCGCTATCAGGTAATCACCAATAGAGGCAAAACAAATGCAATCATCTATGGGCGCCCCCCCTCATCTTAACCACTGCAGGGGTCGGGTGCAGAATACAAATGAGGAGCTTCATGAACACAGCAGGAACTTGTGTGCAGACGCACCTCCGCCATGTGTTTACATTCAAAAAGGTCAAGTGTAAAACACCGTCTTTACCTTTAGAGGCTTCGCACTCAGCAAAGAGACGAAACATGTCGACTCCACAGAGAATGAAGCTCAAAGGGGACGCCATGTGTTCATTTCAGGTTCATACTTGTATTTGGGGTTTCTACTAGAACTTGTTTTCCGGCTCCATCTGTTTCAAAACACCATGTGGCCGAAACGCTTCCTGTCCCTTTAAGAACGCCTCCCAAAAAAGCCAAGTCCGCTCTGATTGGCCGTTCGGGGCCTCGTGGAGCGACAGGAGCCCTGAAGATTCTGGGTATTTTCTGTCCAGTCTGCATGCGACCCGAGCAGGGGGCGCGAACCGAGCAGGGGGCGCGAACCGAGCAGGGGGCGCGAACCGAGCAGGGGGCGCCCCCCTCCCTCCACGAGCCGGCGCTGATTTCCCTGAAGCATCGACGCCTTCGCAGCAGCTTTCCTCGAGGTGCCGCCGACCGGACCCACGAGTCCTGTGACCTTTAATAGCGTCTCCCCGCCGCCTGCGGCCAATCAAGGAGCAGCTGGGTAATTGGTGCCACTTTAACCCAGGTGGGATCAATCTCTCCTCATTAGGAGCCAATTAGCAGTCGAGGTTCCTTTGACATGAATTAAAATGTGATTCTCTCAGGAGGCCCGATCCAAACACGCATATTGTTGATAAACAAGTAAACATTGCGTGGAAGTGGAAACATTACAGCAGTGATTACTCAAGAAGAGTTTAAACAGCAGTAAACAACTTCTTTATTGTCTTATATGAACCATAGAAACATTCATTAAACAATCTTCTGGGTAAACAAACCAACAAATCATCTACCAACATTCTATTCATATTATTCTGATTGTGTTATCGACAGTATTATCACATTTGATTTGTTTAACACTCGTAAATACTGCTGTTCACTTTTCCACATTGTTAACAGTCAGAGATTCATGTTACGGATGTTTGCGGCTTATAATTATTTTTGTTTTAAGATTAGATTTAGATTTCCTTGATGTTTTACGCATCGTCCCTGAGATATCAGCATGTTATCAAAAGAATCATTCATTTATATCATGCTCTTAATACACTTATGATAATGTGTTGTAAATAGAGTGTACAGTCATATTTGCATATTTTGTGTCTCCCTAAAAACACGCAGTGCTTCATGTGTTAAAGCTGCATTTCCTCTCATGTCCACCAGGGGGCGACTACAAGTCTTCGTCTTCTTGTGTCACTCAGCTGCAATAAATCAACATGGTAACGGACAAAATGACGAACTAGATATTAGAGGCCTTTTGTCCACAAACCAAGTCCTCTTTTCATGTACATTCTGAGGGAAAAACACAGTAAAAAGTAAAAAAATGGTAAATTAACTGATTTTCCAAACATCATACATATATTATGATGATTATGTTGATCTTTTGGCAATCTTTAGTTTACACGAGGTCATCCCAGGATGGACGTAGCTGACAGATAAGCATCAGCTCTGTGGGGTTGTTAACTAGCTGTTAACTAGCTGTTAACTAGCTGCTTAATGTCGGACTCCTTTACGATGATTGTGCCTCAGCTTTAAGTCTTTTTGTTTCTGGCAGCTCGCCGTTCACTCTGAACACCGTAACATCTCTTCTGGTGTATCGAGAGTTCGTTCTTCACCGGCGGACACGCGCCGCTTCCCCGCTTGTCACCGGACTCGAGGCGGCATTTGGAGCTATTGGCCCGGCCTCGGTGGCGGCTGAGCGCCTCCGAATCACTTCTTCAGCACCGTGATGTCGGCCACGCCGTGGACCTGCGTCAGCTGCCTGCAGTCCAGCGAGGCCAAGAGCTTCCTGGCGCCGGGCAGGGAGGGGGTGAACTGCTCGGTCAGGGACACGGACGCACGGCTGCCGATGTCTCTGAGGGTCGCACAGGAAATGGCGGTGTGAATGACGGGAGAGAGAGAGAGAGAGAGAGAGAGAGGGAGAGGAGGAAAACTCATGTGTGCACAAGGCGTGTTCTCCCCTCCTCGCCTCACCCGTAGCGGATCTTTCGAGCCGAGAGGAGGCCCAGTCCTTCCAGGTGGAAGGTCACCGCTTTCAGCACTTGTGGCAGCGGGTTGGTGAAGGAAATCTGCACCGCCATCTTTTCTCCCACCACCGCCGCCCCAATGGGCTGAAATAAATCAACACATAGGGTCAGAATCTTTGTCTGGATCGTCCTTTCAGGCGGCGAAGTAGTCGGGGCTCACCTTGATGACGAGGTCGGGGGTGCGGAGGCGGAAACTGAACTGCGTGGCGAGGACCTGCTGCGTTTGTTTGACCCGGCCCGACAGCGTCAGCATCAGGGCGGCCTGGTCCACCAGCTGGTCCCTGTAGAGCTCGTAGTCCAGGCTCCACTCCAGACACCTCTCTGGACCGCAGAGGGACAAAGTGTCCTTACATCGTCCTCTTTGGGCTTTAATACGTTGTGTTGAATAGTTTGATGTCTTCGCTGGGTTTACCACTCATTTTTGTCTTTGAGTCAGTTAGCTTAGCACAAAAACTGCAAATACTTGTAAAAACCAAAAAGGCAACCAATGTGATCGATAACTTTTTAGGCTTTTTGTTTTTCTGTTTTTGAAATATACCGAACCGAAGATACAGAGTGAGGAAAACGCATTGTTCCTCCTTGACCTATAAGCCCCGCCCACCTTCGCTGGGCTGCAGCTCCACGTCCGTCACGTCCTTCCTGACGGTGGCCTTGAGGACGCCGGTGTAGTACATGACGGCCGCCGTGCTGTGCAGGGTCAGCGTGCGCGGCTCGGAGCTGCTGTTTCTCAACGTGACGCTCAGATCCGCGTCCGCGCCCATCCTGGGCCCGTCTCCGTCCATGGTCACCTCCAAGGAGACGTCCCGCGCCAGCGAGGAGGAGAAGGCCTTGGATTTCGAGCCGTAGCTACACGCCGTCTCCACGGCGATGCGCTCCTCCTCCAACCCTGAGCCGACCACAAGTGTCGAGTTATTTCAACGCAAGAACAGACGCCTCGGGCAAAAACCACGTGTCCACTTTGGTACCTTCGGCGTGCTTGTAAAGGTCTGTGATGTCATGGCGCTCATCGCTGCCGACGGCCTTGGTGCTGATGAAGTGGCCCACCAGGTTCTTCTCACTGTAGATCTGACCGAAGGTCCCATCCGCCTTCCTCTGCCAGTAGATCTTATCGCTGTTCACCTGAGAGGAGACAGAGCCGGAGGGAGCGTTAGGAAACAAAGCGCTGAGCGGTGTGATGATCACGCAGCAACCGCACGATGTGTCCACCTGGAACATCCAGAAGGTCCTCCCTTCACCCCGCAGGTTAAAGCGTGTCTGACCGGTGGGTTGATAACTTAAGAAATGACAACAAACATCCTAATCCTTATCCGTAAATGTATTTAAAAAGAAATAAAGGTTGAATATCCTGTAAAGGAATGTGTATGAGTGTATAATCGTTAACCTGTTAACAGTAGACAGGTGTGACCACACAAATGATTCAACCAAAAGTAATCAAGGTCCAAATCAGTATTTGATCGATCTATAGACCTAGATGTGTAAAGATATAGATATAGATGTATATAGATCTACTTTATTTGATGTGATTGTTGCACATTTCTCAGTAAAAAGAAAAATCCTTTCAGATTTTTGATCTCATATTTCAAAGTAAAATAATGAAGGGACAAGTTTGAGGAGAGTTTGACAGCATTTAAATGTTGGACTTTAATTGGACTCCGGATCTTTGTTCTTCATCCACCACCAGAAATAGAAGCACTTTCCAGCAGCGGTTGATCCGACTGAGGATCTGCTTCTCTGCTGACTGACAGTGAGTGAAGGATGACAGCAGTGTGTGAGTGTGTGTGTGTGTGTGTGTGTGTGTGTGTGTGTGTGTGTTGTGATGGTAAAATATGTTATAACAAAGTCTTATGCTAAAAGAGTGATAATTGTCTATATCGAAGTTTAACATATGAAAAGCAGAATGACTCAAAGTTTCCATTTCCAGCCGAGTCTGCTTACCCTGCCGGGGGGTTAACCCCAACCCAATATGTATCAATGTTCATAACCCTGTCCATATGTATCAATGTTCATAACCTAGTCCATATGTATCAATGTTCATAACCTAGTCCATATGTATCAATGTTCATAACCTAGTCCATATGTATCAATGTTCATAACCTAGTCCATATGTATCAATGTTCATAACCCTGTCCATATGTATCAATGTTCATAACCTAGTCCATATGTATCAATGTTCATAACCTAGTCCATATGTATCAATGTTCATAACCTAGTCAATATGTATCAATGTTCATAACCCTGTCCATATGTATCAATGTTCATAACCTAGTCCATATGTATCAATGTTCATAACCTAGTCCATATGTATCAATGTTCATAACCTAGTCCATATGTATCAATGTTCATAACCTAGTCCATATGTATCAATGTTCATAACCTAGTCCATATGTATCAATGTTCATAACCTAGTCCATATGTATCAATGTTCATAACCTAGT
Organism: Pungitius pungitius; assembly: GCF_949316345.1. Classification (NCBI taxonomy): domain Eukaryota; kingdom Metazoa; phylum Chordata; class Actinopteri; order Perciformes; family Gasterosteidae; genus Pungitius; species Pungitius pungitius. The sequence goes on along the minus strand of NC_084906.1, from coordinate 21,225,955 downwards.
CCATATGTATCAATGTTCATAACCTAGTCCATATGTATCAATGTTCATAACCTAGTCAATATGTATCAATGTTCATAACCTAGTCCATATGTATCAATGTTCATAACCTAGTCCATATGTATCAATGTTCATAACCTAGTCCATATGTATCAATGTTCATAACCCTGTCCATATGTATCAATGTTCATAACCCTGTCCATATGTATCAATGTTCATAACCCTGTCCATATGTATCAATGTTCATAACCTAGTCCATATGTATCAATGTTCATAACCTAGTCCATATGTATCAATGTTCATAACCTAGTCCATATGTATCAATGGTTCACAACCTAGTTTCATATCTCACTTGGTTTGACATATGCCACCTCCCATGTGGGTTAGGGTTTATGGTTCAGCTGCGGGCCACCTGCCACTGGGGAGGACCATGTGTGTGTGAAAGCCTTGACTGCTGCTTCATTAGATGAACATAGAAACAAATCATTCTCTTCTCCGAACCAGTTACAAAGAAATATTCCACAATAGTGTGTGTGTTGGTGTGTGTGTGTGTGTTTTGGTGCTCCCACCGACACAAACAAACAAACCGGGTTGTTTTCACGAACCTCAGCGAACACGAAGGGACTGTCGTGTTTGAGGAAGACTTGACCGTTGCGGATGGCGGCGAGAGAGGCGGGGCCGCAGCGGTACGTGCCCTGGCTGGTCTCCTGGGGGGTGGAGTCGACGGCCTGCCAGCCCCCATTCCCCGGGGGCAAGTCAGGACGAGCCATCCAGCAGTCGTTCCACACGTGGAAGTTCCTTTACGGGGGGGGGGGGGGGGGGGAGACCTCGGTGTCAGGCTCAACGAAACCGGAGAACGAGACGCGTCACGGCTGCACGCCAATAATGTCATAACAAACCAGATGGAGTCGTGGTTGAGTTCGTCGATGGGGTCCATGTTCTCGTCCAGGTACACATCTGTCGTCAGGGAGACGTCGGTGTCGTGAGCCGAGCTGAAGTTGGTGACGGTGCGGCTCGGAATTCCCAAGCAGCGCAAGACTGGGGGGCAAGCAGAGGTCAGAGGTCAAACGCCTGCAGTGTGGGAGCACAGCTCACAGGAAGTGGGATACATGACAGACACATTGTATCATGGTCGTTGTGAATAGCGGGTTTTGATTGAATCGCTATGGTTACTGCATTGTGCTGACCCGTGGTGAAGACCCCGCCGAACACCCAGCACTGGCCGAACCGCACGGAGGCGCCGCCGCCCTCGTGGTACTGCTTCAGGATCTCGACGCTCCCGCTCCAGGTGGTCGGACTGGTTCCGCCTGCGTAGTCACCTGACCAATTCCCCACCAGGACTCCACCGTCATCACTGGAGTTGATCTACGTGAACAAAACTATTTCGTTTTTGTATTTCACCAGGTTCACAGATTCAACGCATCATGAGAAACATCCGCTGATGAGGACAGTTGGGTTTGTTTTCCAGGGTTTGGTCCCAGATCAAATTATTGGACAAATGACATTGTTTGTAGGGTTTGGGGGCCGAGGACGTCCCATGTGTGCAAATTTGGGATTTGGGGCTTTACAAAATAAAATGAATTCAATTGTATTGAATTAAAGTGTTGATGTGAAGATGATGGATTACAATTCATCCTAAAGCGGAATAGTTCAACCCCCCCCCCCCCCCCCCACAGTTTTGGCACAGCTAAGATCAATAGGGTTCGTCCTCTGGGACAATGAACGTTTGTACGAAATGTCATGGCTATCCTGCCAAAGGTGTTGATCCACACAGGTGTTTGATTCGGGGTCCTTGAGTCTCACCATGGCCGAGATGACCCGTACCACGTTGATGGGGTCGCTCCACCCGGACGGAGGGGTGGCACTCTTCTCCAGGAGGTAGATGCAGGCCGCCAGGATCCCGCTGTTGAACTGAAACCGCCGATAGAGGAAAGGGGGGGGGGTCAGTATATCTGTTCCGGTTAGTGCACCTGGTGGGCGACGGGGCGCCCCTCACCTGTCCGTAGCACCAAGTCCGCACGCCGATCTGGTTCTGAGTGCCGTAGTAGATCCGCCCGACGTCGTTCAGGACGTATTCCTGCAGCTCTTTTTCAGAGTCCATGAACACCGGGTCGTCTGAGGAGAAGGAACCAGAACATTTGTGCTTCTTAGAAGGCTGTTTGTACTGTTTATCAGATGCTCGAATGTGGGGTTTGAAGTTTGAACTATTCCAATACCTGACCTTTTAGGAATGTCTGTTTTTACAGAAACATCTATTTCCACATGAAGGTTCATGTTCCGTGTGAATTATCTCTATTGAAAATAATAAACAGAACCTGGAAATACATTTATCTGCATTATGTCTGCTCTCCCGGTGAGTGAGATCAGGTGTACAAGGTCTCACGTCACTGTCAGGCTACCATTGTTAGCTTAGCTTAGCATAATGAAAGCACCTACAAAGCTGTCTTATCTGGTGTTTTTTTATTTTGACCAATCCCTGAATGCCTCTTTTCTCTTGGTTTACCTTCGCACCAGGGGTTGAACAACAGGAAGATGTCGCTGGCCGAGTCGTGTCGGGAGACGGCCGTGACGCTGCCGCTGTTGGTTTCCACCGCGAGGCGATAGCGGCCGATGGCGGCCGTGGGCGACGAGTTCACCGACAGCATTATCTTTTTGTCGACCTGCTTCACCACGGCGGCCTCCCAGCGGTCGTCAGCCAACTCCTCCACCAGTGGGATGATCACATGGGTTCCCTTCGCCACGGTGGGCAGCTTCCCTGAGGAGGCGAGAGAGGAGGGAAGATAACACCTGGAAACGATCCTTCACACCCTCAAAGTTCATCGGTTGCATCGCTGGTGCCTCCATCCTCAGCCGCGCCTGCATTCCTATTTCATGGGGTATGTTTGGAATAATTATAACAAACAAGTGGAAATGAATCCAAAATGTGGTGTCCTGACATGCCCCGCAGGCGGAGGACGTCAGCACAGAGATTCATCTCAGTGACTTTCTCACAAAAACAATCTGTCAGCAGTTGGCTGCTCTGAGTGTGACGTGAAGCCACATTTCTGCTGCTTCTCTGTTTTTCTTCTTTACAACACAAGCTGAAGACGCTATAACGTTAAACAGCGTTATGATGTTTTCTTCTACGAAAGTCTGAATGAGACGACTACACGTCCTCAGTGGGAGTCCTCCCGTAGTCATGTGACCATGGTGGAGTCCCGTTACGATCTTTTCCTCCTGATGGTTGTATTCACGCAGAAAAAATCATAAAAGCGGCGCTCGATTTTTATTTTCTGCTGAACATGCGAGCATTTCTTTCTGCAAGCATCAATTCAAGCATTCAAGAAGGCTAACTTTTCCAAAATGACATCATCTCTGCTTTATTACAGGTAATGCGCCTCCATCCACAGAGGCCCACCGGGTGCAAACAGGGCCCCCGGCAGCGTTGCCATGGCGATCAGCTGAGGACCCCGGCTTCATTGAATTGGTGGCAGAAGCGAGTCAAAGTCTGTTGGGCTGCTGCAGACATAAAGCCTGGTTACCCAAAGGAGGGCCAGAGTGTGACGGCGCGTTCACGCTCCCCAGGGGACGAACCCCCGGGACGGATGTTGAGCGATTTAAAGCTCAACCTCGGCATGTTTGACGGACAGATGTGACAGCGTCATCGACCTGTCCATCAGATATGAATAAATAATGAACACGGCTGTGACCGCCCCGGGCCATGGAGTAGTTAGGCCCATAACATGCCCCCCCCCAACACATGGTGATCTAAGAGGCCACCCCCCTGCTCCCAGGAGGGAACTCTTCAGCAGCAGCTTCACATCTCAAAGTCACAACATGGTGGAGGACCGTCGTCACGGAGCCTCTGAACCTTCTCCGCAGGCTTCTTTAAAAACGTTGAAAATCGTTACACAGGAAATTACTTTTCTTTGATACTGAAAAAAAATCATTTTGTGACTGATGGGAAGATTTTGAACAGAATGAAAAAGTGGTTTAAAGACGTCCTCCACGCTGGTCAGGCTGCTTTTTATCCACAAATCAGTGATGCAACGGACAGAAATCCACTAACTAAATGTCATGTGATCTACCGTGTTGTGTCACTCTAAACCTGTTCATGTGTTCACAATCTTTCATAAGTTAACCCCCCCCCCCCCCCCCTCGTTGGCAGACTGGATCTTCAGATGGAGCGGGACCGAGGACCCGGCATCCCTCCCTAGAACATAGCAACCAGAACTGTTACCATAGCAATAGCAACCACAAATCTCTCCCCCTCCCCCTCTTCTTCTATCTGTAAATATATGCATCAGAGTCTGGTAGAGACACACACACACACACACACACACGTCCACACACACACACGCACACATACACACACACACACACACGTCCACACACACACACACACACACACGCACACGTACACACACACACACACACACACACGTACACACACACACGTACACACACACACACACACACACGCACACACACACACAAACACACACGTACACAAACACACACACACACACACATACATACACACACACACAAGTACACACACACGTACACACACACACACGCACACACACACACACGTCCACACACACACACACACACACACACACACGTCCACACACACACACACACACACGTCCACACACACACACACAGGCACACACACACACACACACGCACACACACTGGGTCAAGCTCGATGTCCTCCAACCGGTTTCAAACTCGTCGTCTCAGAGGCCATGTTTTCATTTTTCATTTCATTTCATTTTCGTCTCGTTGTCTGATTTTATATTGACGTGTAATAAAGTCATTAGGTTCTCTACACCTCCTCCTCTACACCTCCTCCTCTACACCTCCTTCTCTACACCTCCTCCTCTACACCTCCTCCTCTACACCTCCTTCTCTACAGCTCCTCCTCTATAGCTCCTTCTCTACAGCTCCTCCTCTACAGCTCCTCCTCTACACCTCCTCCTCTACAGCTCCTCCTCTACAGCTCCTCCTCTACACCTCCTCCTCTACAGCTCCTCCTCTACACCTCCTCCTCTACAGCTCCTCCTCTATAGCTCCTTCTCTACAGCTCCTCCTCTACACCTCCTCCTCTACAGCTCCTCCTCTACACCTCCTCCTCTACAGCTCCTCCTCTATAGCTCCTTCTCTACAGCTCCTCCTCTACACCTCCTCCTCTACAGCTCCTCCTCTACAGCTCCTCCTCTACACCTCCTCCTCTACAGCTCCTCCTCTACAGCTCCTCCTCTACACCTCCTTCTCTACACCTCCTTCTCTACACCTCCTTCTCTACAGCTCCTCCTCTACACCTCCTTCTCTACAGCTCCTCCTCTACACCTCCTCCTCTACAGCTCCTCCTCTACAGCTGCTGGACATTTGATGGAGGCCCAGACGTTTCATCTCCCTCCGTTGTGTAGAACCAGGAGCACCGACCTGTCTTCAGCTCCAGGTGGAGTTTGTCGGCGTCCTGGCGGAAGGGTCGTGACAGCGTGACCCACATCAGGAACGTCTGCCCCCTGCGGACGATGAGGTCGTCACTTCGGTACCGGTCGGTGTGGTGCTCCCTGCGGTTCTCCCCCGACTGGCTCGCCATCAGGTCCACGGATTTCACCGTCAGCAGGACCTCTGCAGGGAAACCAAGAGAACGCACCAGCGTGAGAGCCGCTGCGTGCTTCACGCGCTCGGCGCCCTCGAAGGCGGCGTCCTACCGTGGAGCTCGCTGCCGGCCGTCCCCGGCTTCTCGCCGTCCGGCCCTTCGATCTCGCCCGGCTTGACCAGAATGTCGGTGATGTCATCGTGGCTGGGCCTCGGGCAGCAGCAGGGGCAGACCCGGCGCAGCCAACGGCCGCACGCGCTCCCCTGCTCGCCGTGCTCCTCCTGCGCCTCCTCCTTGGCCTTCTCAGAGTCCTCCGTGCGCTCGGGGACGTGTGGAAACCGCCCCACGTCCAGTAGAACCGGCTCGAGAGGAACCCTCATGATGTGCAGAGATTCTCCTGGAGGACAACATTGTTCTCAAGCTCCTCAAAAGGTCGGATTCAAACTGCCACAGCGAGCTGAGCTCAATCAAGGAGACCATTTTCATTCATGTGACACAACATCGATCTCAGCTGTCAAGAAATGCTACGAACTCCCTGGAAACGCAATGGAGACCCACTGGAGACCCACTGGAGACCCACTGGAGACCCGCTGCAGACCCCTCTCCCATGTGCACTTTAACTTCATGGCAACGGTGACTCTGTGTGTGTTGATCCGGTGAAGCAACACCAGGGCGGACAATGACTCCACATTCATCAGTGTGAGGCAATGAATCACAGGCATCGCCTCAGGCAGCGGAGGAATGTTCGTCATGTTTTCAGGCCGAGGCCCAGAACAGAAACTAAATGAAATAAATGCACAACAACCAGAAGAACTGCCTTCCTGGCGGTGAAGGTATTCGCTGATAAAGAAGCTTTAAACACACTGAGATGTCTCCACCAACGCAGGAAAACCAGGAGGTGAAGCCGGAGCCGAACACGCTTTGGCCGCACATGTCTTTACACGCCAGGGTTGTCCCACGTGTGTGCTACGGATTACACCAACTCTCAGGTGGACTACTCACCTGAGAGTTGGTCCTACAGAAGCCCTCTCTTGATTGTTTGATTGGCGAAACGCAGGAGGAAAACACAGGAGAAATAGAGGGGGAAACAGGAGGGAACCGAGGGGAACGATCCCAGCTTTCAGTCACACAAACGCTGACTTCTCATCTGCTCCTGAGCCGATAATGTAAATGTCTCGTCTCCTTCTGACTGGTTTGAAGGTTGCTCGGAGTCGGGGAGACAAGGGGAATGTTTCGGGGGGGAGAGGGGTGCATTAAATGTGTCACAGAGTGAATCCATTCAGGGAGCAGAACAGCCTCGTTAATCATTCGCCAAACAGAACTTTCTTGCATTTTGCTAAATCCTGACACCACGACAGAAGTTCAACGAGTCCCTAACGGACAGATGTGTAAACAGCTGGATCAGACTCACGCGGTGGCGCCGACGGAAGACGTCTCCTGAGGATCTGCGTGTTGCTGCGTCTCTTCACTTCAGACCATTAAATACTTGTGAGGTGAGACACGCCCCCCCCCCCCCCTCACAGAGCACTAGGTGCACTCAAGAGGTTAAAGAAGGTGACTCTCAGGATGTGAGACTTCATGAGTAGATCATTAAAGGCTTTACTTTATTTAACTGTGTAACTTTGAATACATTTCTAGTACAAACATATGAATTAATAATATTAAATAAAGCCGGGTTTCATAGAGTTGACATTTGAGTCTGTGAATGAGAGCAAACCTCCAGAGACCTGAAGGAGACTCATTGAAGGGGAAGTTTAGTCACATGACCGACCTGATGAAGACATGACATGCGAAGAGTAGACATCAACATGAAACTTCACCACTTCATCATTAAGAGGAGCATTTATTGAGTTATTACATTCATTTGTTTGATTCTTGTTCACAAACATAGTGAACTAACACCTAAATGTGTATTTGTGTGTTTTGGCCTGAAAGGGAAGCTCATGCTCGTTCAGTGTTATTATAAAGCAGTTAAAGTAATGGTTCGAGTCCCATTCACTCGTTCATTAAACGGCAGGTTTGACGTCACAGAGGAGACGCAGGTGCAGCTGAATGGAATGCAGCCATTGATGAGATCTTGTGGGCGGAGCCGCTCCCTCGCTCCGCTTTGCTGAAACGGGAAAATAACCGGTCGGGTTGCCCCCCCCACCCCACACCCCCCCCACACACACATGTTGCATCAGTGTGAAGAATTCGCAACACTTACAGAACATGACGCAAACATCGAAAACAAAGGCAGGAGCGGCCGATCCGACTGGAGGCGTCTTGGTCCGTGAAGCATGAACCCAGGTGCACGGTGCCCAGAGGATGAACCCACGTGCACGGTGCCCAGAGGATGAACCCAGGTGCACGGTGCCCAGAGGATGAACCCACGTGCACGGTGCCCAGAGGATAAACCCAGGTGCACGGTGCCCAGAGGATGAACCCACGTGCACGGTGCCCAGAGGATGAACCCACGTTCACGGTGCCCAGAGGATGAACCCAGGTGCACGGTGCCCAGAGGATGAACCCAGGTGCACGGTGCCCAGAGGATGAACCCACGTGCACGGTGCCCAGAGGATGAACCCAGGTGCACGGTGCCCAGAGGATGAACCCACGTGCACGGTGCCCAGAGGATGAACCCAGGTGCACGGTGCCCAGAGGATGAACCCACGTGCACGGTGCCCAGAGGATGAACCCAGGTGCACGGTGCCCAGAGGATGAACCCACGTGCACGGTGCCCAGAGGATGAACCCAGGTGCACGGTGCCCAGAGGATGAACCCACGTGCACGGTGCCCAGAGGATGAACCCACGTGCACGGTGCCCAGAGGATAAACCCAGGTGCACGGTGCCCAGAGGATAAACCCAGTCCTCCTGCAGCACCGCTGGATGGACACATGTGGTTTTAGTGGGTTTTTCCTCCACCTCTTTGGTTCATTATAAAGTTTAGAAGTCTTTATGCCTGAGAATGAATAAATGAATGAGCTCATCTGCAGGTGGAGACACGAGGCTTCAGTGACACAATGTGTGCGCTTTTATTACTGGATCGTGACTTACTGTCCAACAGTAGAGTGTCAAATATTAAAGACTTTACACAACATTTCAAATAAAAAACATGTGAACCAGCTAGAAGGAAACTTCTCCACAGCCCCCCCCCCCCCCCCCCCCCCCATTCAGAGCAGGAGGTCGACCAGCGAGGGCAGCAGCTCCGCCAACGCCGCCTCCACCCCCTCCAGCGCGCTGACGGGGTTGCCACGGAGATCGAGGCGCCTCAGCTGGGGGCAGGAGGCCAGCGGGCGCAGGGCGGCCAGCGAGGAGATTTCTGGGCGGTTCTGGGTCAAAGGGCGAAGCGTTTAGACAGGAAACCAGAGGACGTGCCTGCTGGACCTGCTGGAACATCAGCCCGTCATTGGGTGACTTTGGTGAATAAGAACTATTTAAAAGACAAAGTAACCAGAGGCTGGTGTTCGTTGGGTTGAATCCTGTCTTTTATCAAAAGGAGTCTGGTGTTAAAAAGAAGAACGAAAACAGCTTCACTGAACTGATAAAGATAAAATACGTCCTCAGCAGAACTTTGAACTGGTTCTGGTTCCATAAGCCTTGAGAAGAACTTATTCCAACCCACATTAAACATCACTACGTCCCTTTAAAGACATTTATTTGATTATTTGATTTGCATAACTATAACACCATTAAACTGACTGTACAATTCAATATTGAACATAAATGCAGGAAGTTTGTGTTAAAGTAATTTTTTACTTTTGATTGTTAATATTTGCATAAGAGAGGGATCAGTTTGGTAAACCTATGCTTTTTACAGTGGGACATTCTTTATGGGGTCATCTCCGTGGTGCCTAATGATAATAATGGAATAATCCAACATAACGATCTTATTTTACGTGTATTTAGTCCTCAGGTTTGAGTAAATCCTTCTTCTCCACTTTGCCTAATTGTTATTTAAATGACTCTCATTCATTTAATCACTAGTTTCTACGCTGTATTGTGTGTAATTAATAATTAGCTCAAATCCGGATTGAAGGATACTGTTATTCTTCAAGAGGACTTCCTCCAGTCTGGGAAGGTGAAAGACGCCTTCCAGATCTTCTATCAAGTTGTTCTCAGCCTCCAGGACCTGCCAGCGGAGAAAAAAGCCTTTAGTCAAAGGATCGGAGGCCAGTGGGGAGGAGAAGAGAAGATGTTTCCACCTCCAGGCACTGCAGCATGGAGAACTGGGGGGGCAGTCGCTGCAGCTGATTGGACGACAGGTTCATGTGGGTGACCAGTAACAGCTGGTCCAGGTGGCATAACGTGGTGAGCTTCTAGTAGGGGAGAAGGACTCGTTACATGGGAACAATAAGCAGGTCGGAGCCAGTGGTGTCATGGTGAACTCGCCTTGTCAGAGATGCTGAAGACGCGCACTTCAGCGTACTCCATCTTCAGGACCGTGTTCTCCATCATGAACTTGCTGCACAGGTCGCTGTAGTACGCAGAGCGCATGAGGTCCACTTCCTGAGGGGAGACGCTGACGTCATTACCTGCCCCCTGCAGGAGGTGACCTCCTAACCTCCTTTCCTAACCACTTCTCTGAGACCTCTGTGGGGAGCGTCACAGGGTTAAGGAAAGGTGTGAAGGAGGGTTTGTGAGGAGTTACGGCGACGCTGTGATGTCATTGACACAAAGAACTTATTAACCAGTAAAAATGTAAGAAGAAACATTAAAGAGAGCCGAGCGATCCACACGGTGAACACAAACTGCTCCACTTCTTCTCTCTTCAAACCATCGCTGCTCACTGATAGAAGGTCCAGTGCTCCCCATGCTAAAGGAGCTAATAAAGGAAGCTTTGGAGCGCCTTAGCATTTAGAGGCTGCACCCTGAAGGACACTTCGATGCTTCCTAACTAAAAAGGACAGCAGGACATCACTCACTGTCAGAGTCTGGAAGTGAGCCAGCGTCTCCTTCTCGTATCCCAGAGGGTCCAGCGCCCTCATGAGGAGGATGATGGTCAGCAGGCACCCTGCCGATGGAGAGCCATGTTATATTTATATAGAAGTTATTGAGATGTCGTACGTAGGAGCTAGGAGCTAGGAGGCTAGGAGGCCTTTGAGGACACTCACACTTGTTGAGAGGCTCCAGCTCCTGCAGCTGTTTGCAGGACTGCAGCTCGGACTGTAAGACCGAGGTCTTCTCCACCGACAGCTCGCTCCTACGCACCCAGGAATAAATACCCACAATGCATCACTAGCACCGGCAGCTAGTCCATTACAGTAGAAGTAAAACAAAAGATACACATAACAAATAATGTATCACAGATTAAGAGTACAGAAGTAAGCGTTAGTTAATAACACGCTTTAACGTGCCAGCACTGATATGTTACATGTATGTTCACATGTATTTATATACTGACACGCTTCCTTTCTGTTGTGTATTGTGATTTCCTTTCACATACCTTCTTAGATTGAATACATTTAATACTCATGATGTATATTTACTCAGAAGCCTTAAAGTAAAGCATAAAAAGTACCTGAAAAGTTCCTGATCGGTGGCAGAGTCCCGACACCAGCTCTCAGTCCGACCTGCAGAGGTGAAAAGGTCAAAGTTCAGAGCGCGTCGAGCAAATGAGAGCGGGCATAAATAAAGATGGCCGCCGCACATCACCTGTGTGCAGGGCGCAGTCCCTGTGGGCGTGTCTCTCCATCCAGTGAACCGTCAGGTTGTGTTCGTTGGTGACATCACTAATGGTCCCAGGAGGAAGGTCACAGACCTGAGGTCAAGGTCGTCAAGGTCCAAAGGCCACACATATGTTTGATCATCATCACATGGGGGAAACAAAGAGCCACGATTCTAAATGAACTCATCGCTGCCCTCGGTCGCCATGACAACGGATCCTCTCAGCCTCGACTGAATCATTTATTTTATTATCGCCGTTGTTTAATGATGGAGGGGGGGGCCAGGGGGTGGGAGGGGGGGCATACGTTCTCTACTCCAAACCCGACGACACACAAAAGCTTTTAAAAAGAAAAATGAAAGCAGCGAGAGCAGGATGTCAAACGATAATAATAATAATGATGATAATAAGGTATGGTGATGGGGGAGGATACCCACACCGGGCTGTGCTTGAAGCGCGGGTGGACGCTCCTCCACTGAACCCTCTGAGGCTGACCGTCCAGAAACAGCATCAAACCGCCAGGCTGCGCCTTGGTGGAAGGAACCAAGTGGTTAAACACAGCCGACAGGCAGCGTTACTTCTTTTAAAAGCCCAGAAGAAGAGAAGCGGCTCACGTTGACGGGCCTGGAGAAGGCCACGGTCACGGTCTCCTGCTCCCGGCTCACCAGCACACAGCTGATCGTCTCCTCGCGTTCCGCTGGGACAGAAAGACAGCCATCAGACAAGAGTAAACAACAACAACAACAACCAGACAGGTGGACAGGCGGACTCACCTCTGCCCAGCAGCCAGCGGTAGTAGAACCAGGCGCTCTGGTCGTTCGGGTCGGTGAAGAAAGCGTTCTGCACGAGCTCATATTCTGAAAACAAAATGATTGTGAGTGTAAGGCCCAGCACGTTGCTATGAATTCTGGGTAAACCCCTTGATGTCGTGTCTGCAGAGATGCATGTGAACGGTTGTTCACCGTAGAAACACAATCAGACCACGTGGCCTCGTCACAGCGTCACACTGCCCCCTGCTGCCGGACTGCTGCAGCTCACCTTTCAGGAGCTGATCCTCGCAGACGCGATGGGAGTGGTTCTGCGGGGAAGCCGGCGGTGGGGTGTGGGGGGGCGGTCGGCGCGGCGACGGGAGGGGCTCGGGGGACTCCGGGTGGAGCAGCGGCAGCAGCGTGCTGCGGTAGTGCCAGCTGGAGTAGTTGGAGAAGTTGGAGCCGATGAGGCGATCGGTGAACTCCAGCTCTCGATCCACCGGCACGCCGGACTTCTTCACCACCATCCGGCGGTAATCCCAGCAGTGGACTGGAGGGGGGGGGGGGTACCAATATCTGGTTTCTTTTTACTACGTCTTGTATCTTTTCTCATCTCATCTCTCTGCTGCGTTACTCACAGTTGCGGTCGTCCAGGCTCAGGCAGCGATCGCACAGGCCCAGCTCTCTGGCCCAGTCGGGTCGAGGCAGGCGGGTGGAGACCCAGCCCCGGTGGTGCCAGCTGCCGTAGGACTTGGGATTCACTTTGAGACAAGACTCCAGGAAGTACAGCTCGGCCTCGTAGATCTTCTGCACCTCGTCCTCGTCCCTGGAAACGGAGAGGAGAAGCTCACTCTCCTGTCCTGTCCCTGAGGACTCACAGGTGGAGAGACACAAAGGTGGTGTTCTCACTTAACAGTCTCCAGGTGCATCAGGATCTCTCGTCTGTAGTTCCACAGGGTTCCAAAGTCAGGGTTGGATGACAGGAGCTGCTGGGTGATCTGGAGAGCCGCCTCGTCAAAGACGCCCGCTTTCCTCTGGCCCACCGGATAGAGGAAGACAAGTGGACGGAAAGACAGGCAGACAAATGCAGGGAAAGCTGATGTGAGACATGAGCACAAGAACAAACCTGAAATGCTAATATGGCACCACTTAGTCAGAGAAATGGCTGTGAGGCAGAAGTGTGGAGAAACCTTTGAGAAACAGGCATCTCGTGCAGCCACGTAAATCTTCAGCTTCTTCTCCCTCTCCTTTCTCTTCTCCTCCTCCTGCTGGGCTGTAGACTTCACCTTCACTCGGCCGTGCTGTCGAAGAACACAAAGTAATGATAATCACTCATGTGTAATAATAACACCATGCAATGAATGTGTATCATCATGCCATTTATTTGTGCATTTATTGATAATCTCACCATTCTTTCAGTTTGTGCAGGAAACTTCACCCTCAAACAGTTTCTGTTTAAGAACCAAAAACAGGCGTTATGTTAAGGTCTTTAAAAATGACAGTCAGACCTGTGTCTGCAGCTAGCATGCTAATTAGCCCCACCCGTAAACAACACAACAACCGTCATTCCATTCAACACGTCATGGAATTATAGACGCGCAGTGAACGCGACTCAGTTCAAATCACAAAACACGCACCTGTTGGGTTTTAATCGGCTTCTTGTCTGTTTTTCACGGTGTAGTTTGATTCGTCTTGTCACTATCGGGGTCTCTAACAACTACAATTCCTCACTTCCGGCTCATGAAATCTACGTCACGCAGAGCGTCTGTCGCGGAGGCGATTCGTCGCCATCTAGTGGACAGAAAGGCGAAATGCTGTAAAACACATCCGTTTGTATGTTTGTTACTTTTCAGATTTATGATACAAAATATAAATCAACCAATAATTGATGGTTATTCACATTTGATACACTAATAATACTAATTAAATAAAAGTGAAAGAACTAAAAAACATGAGAATCTAAATATTTATAGTTCAAGTTAATCAGACAATTACAAATGAATACCCGGACTGAAGTAGATGTATATAGATAGTGATAATTATGATGATAACTATTCATAAAGAGTTGTTAAAGTCTTTTCTTAATCCCACTGATTAACTGCAGTGCTCCAATTTTAAAATGCCAAAAAAGGTTTTTATTAAACAGATGCTAAAGAAATGTCCATTTTAATTGTCATGTTAATTCACCTTGAGAAAACATTGAAAATCTGCTGGAAGAAAAAAATCCTTTATTACTGTAACAGAATAAACAGGAAACACATTAACACAATGTATGTAAATGGTTACTTTCCCAGGGGCACAACTGAAATTATTAATTTAGATACCTTTCAATCAAACTCAGTAGTTTAAACGTTGAATTGGTCAAATTAAGAGCTGTTTCATCAAAGGACAAAATATTATTTGATTCATATTTATTTAAATCCCTCAAAAAGAACAAGGGATCTGGTTCTGTTTAACAGGTTCACGGTGAAAGAAAGATAAAGTTCTCACGCGTTGTGACCAACAAACAAAATTAAATGTTCAGAGGTTTCAAAGTATTTATTTACACTCTGCAGTGTTTAAATCCTTGATGCGTCTTATTCGTCCAGGTTTTTGAGGTCAGAGTCCAGCAGCGATCTGTACCCGGAGGTCTGGGAGAAGTTCAGGCTCGTCTGGTTATCCATGTCGCCGCCGACCGGAAGCTTCGCCAGCCACCCGAGGACCTTCTGGAGGGGTCGGAGGGGAGTCGCTGCTTCTGCTCTGGAAACTAACACAAGGCCAGACTCAGGTTACCATGCTGATGATGGGGAGGATAAGCCCCGCCCCTTCAAGAGGAGCATCATGGGACATTGTTTTTAGTAAACGACGCCGAGAGCAACGGATGGATTCAAATTGTCAAATGTTCTCTGGAAGGTTCCTCATTGCGTGAAAGGAAGTGAACTCGTGGACGTAGCGCTATGAGAAGAGCTGTTTTATTCTCTAATGCTAAGGAAAGGAGCCTCAATGCTTCCTTACTTAGCTCCTTTAGTAAAGGAACCACCAGACCTTCTTTTACCAAAGGAAAGGAGATCATTCTGTCCCACAATTCCTTGCGGCTGCAATATTTAAATAGCATCATTGGTCTGTTCACGACAAACAACAATAATGATGTAAAAACGCAGATCATGTGAGTAGCCGTTAAGTCATGTATGTTAATAAATGTCGTCTGCATGACTCACACTGTAACCACACATGAAGGCATCTCAGATGCTTCTTGTAGCCGCTGCAGACTGACGTCACCAACATGCGTCTCCTCCATCACAACTACGCAGCTCAGTGGAAGTGGAGTCCATCTCTAAACACCGCCTTGTCCTATCCTAACTCCTCATCAACTCTCCTAACCACCTTTCCTTAACCCTGTCACCTTTTCCACAAAGGCCAAGGAATTGTGGTTAGGAAACGATTTTATAAGATGGTATTTTTTGACAATTCGAATCCAGTCAACAAGTCGTCTTTGAACTTCTCTACTGTCGACTGTTGTCGATTGTTGTGTCCTGCACCATTATATGCTTCGAAAAGTTACTCCTTGTGCCCTTTCTACAAAAGGTTTTTACACGATTATTTATTTTGAGTTTTTTCCTAAAAAACGTCTCTTTTCACAGGAAACAACTTTTTGTAGAAGACTCGAAAAAGAGTCGCTGGGTAAAAACATATCAGAGCTAAGCTAGGCTAAGCTAGCTAGCTAGCAGCTTAGCAGAATATGTTTACAAATTAGGTTGAAAGAGGTTGGTGAAGCCAGAAGGGGCGGGGCTTAGCCTCATTACTTACATTCGGGGAAGAGGATGTCCATGCTGCTCTGCATGTCAACTGAGGATTTCCTCATTTTCATTTCCATATCCAGCTTTTCAATTTCCAGACAGAGTGTCCTTTTGATTCTTTCCTCCTCCTTTCCGACTTTCTTCTTCTCCATGGCTTCGAAAACAAGAAGAAAACAAAAGATCAGAAGCGCAGGATATCGACGGGGGAAAACTCGAATGAAGCTTGAGGGACTCATGAAGCTCGAGGGACACATGAACTTGAGGGACTCACTCAGCGACTTTGATCTGCTCCTCGCGCTTCCCTGCAGGCGGAGCAGCGTCTCCTTGAAGCCCTCCATCAGCTCCAGCTCCCTCCGCCTGAACTCCGCCTCCAGCCGCTGCTTGAGCACCTCCGTCAGCCGCGTGCTTGCAAACTTCTCCTGCATCCTCAGGTGGACTTCGCCCGCCTCGGGGTGGAAGAGCTGCCCGCCGTTGCCCACCGCCATTTCCTCGATCTTCTGGAAGAGCTCTGCGGCCTGAGGCGACTCCGCCCTATTGGCGTTGTTAACCACGTGGTAGCGGTTCTCGCACCTGTCGACCAGCCAGCGCAGGGCCCCGTTCTCCAGCGCGATGTGCTCCTCCACGGGTCGGCCCTCCAGGCTGTCCCCGTGGGTGAAGAGGACCACGGCGTGCCGCCAGACGCCGGCGCCCAGGAGGCCCACGTGGTCCTCCAGGGCGGCCCTCTGGTCGTCTCCGAAGCCCTGGTCCAAGGCGACCACCAGCAGGACGGCGTGGACCCCCTGGGGGCTTAGCGAGAGGCCTCGGACTATTTCTTTGTCCCGCGTTTCGGTGCAGGCGGAGGGATCGCTCGGCCAGCCCGGGGTGTCGATGACGGTGAGAGACCTGCCGGCGACCCCCCCCCACTCCAGCTGACAGGTCCCGGTCTCGCAGGTGGGGAACACCTCTTTGCTCAGGAGGTGGTTTCCCGTGGCGCTCTTCCCGCAGGTCTTCTGACCGAGCATCACGATGGTGATCTCCGGGAGCTCGCTGGTGGCGTCTGAGGAGGAAGAAAACGAAATGACTAGAGACTGAGACCATAAACTCGAGAGAGAAGTAGAGTCGGTGAGCTCTCGTACCTCGGAGGGCTTTTCTTTTGGCCACGACTTGGCTCTGCCTTCGTTCCGCTGCCTCTTCCACGCTCAGTCTTCTCCTCTCGATCCTGAGAAGCTCCTCCTGGTCTGGGACGAAGTGGCCCCCGCCGTCAGCGGCCGCGGCCTCTGTGATCTTCTCCAGCAGCTCGGCGACCTGCTTCCCGTCGTCCGCGTTCTTGTTGTCCATGACGTGATACCTGTTTTCGCACCGATCCACCAAGGAGCGCAGCGCCTCCCCCTCCCCTTCGATGTGCACCTCCACGCCGCGATCTCCCAGCCAGTCTCCACGGGTGAAGACCACCACGGTCCGCCTCCACACGCCCTCCCCGAGGAGCTCCAAGTGGGACGCGGCGGCGTCCAGGTGCTTGGCGCCGAACGAGGCGTCTGCGTCAATGGCCAGCAGGAAGGCGTGAGGCCCGGGGGGGCAGAGGAAGGGGCTGAGCCTCAGCTGCTCCTTGGTGGCTTCGGGGGTGTCGGACACGTGGAAGCTTTTCCACCAGCCCGGCGTGTCCACCACGGTGAGCGGCGGCCCGCCCGCCAAGCCCCGGCGGGCCGGCGAGCAGGTCGTCCCCCGCCCGTCTCCTCGCTCCTTGGACCCAAAGATCGTGTTTCCCAGCGAGGTTTTCCCGACGCCGCGGCTCCCCAGCAGAACCACGCGGAGTTCTGGGAAGGGTTTGATTCCTTCTGGAATCAACAAAGCAATTCGTTAATGAGACTTTACTCAACTGCGTTGAGGTGAAACGTCATCGACTGGAGAGGCTGGTTTCTTTAGTGATGATTAGAAGAAACACTTATTTTATCTCGTATGGATCTATTGTGACCGTCACCTGGAATGAGTTCCCTCCTTTGTCTCCTCTGCTCTTCGGCCCTCGTCTTCCTCTCTTTCGCCCTCTCTCCCGCTTCCCGCTGCTTCTCCTTGACGCCGTTCAGCGTCGCCTCGTCTAGGCGGTAGAAGCCGCCGCGCCGCGCCATCTCCTCCACCTTCTCCAGCAGCCCCTGCACCTGACGGAGGTTCCCCTTCTCCTTGTTGTGGAACACGTGGTACCTGTTCCCGCACATTTCAGTCAACCACCTGAGCGAGTCTCCCTCGCTCTCGATGTGCCGCTCGATGGTCCCCCCCTCCAGGAAGTCCCCGCAGGTGAAGAGCAGCAGGGTGTGTCTCCAGGCCCGGCCCCCCAGCAGCTTCATGTGCTCCTCCACCGCCCGCCGGCTCCCCGCCGAGAAGGCCGTGTCCAGGGGCACCACCAGGAGGAAGGCGTGCGGCCCCGGCGGGCAGGCGGAGGCGTTGAGTTTAAACCGCTGCTTGTCGACCTCGGGGATCTCGGCGAGGTAGCCGCTCCACCCGGGGCAGTCCACCACCACCAGCTGCCGGCCCTCCACCCTCGCGTGCCTCACCTCGGTCTGAGCCGTCCGGGTGCGGCCGCACTCCAGCAGGTCCCTCCTCAGGATGGTGTTGCCGGAGAAGCTCTTGCCGGACCACCGGCCGCCGATCAGGACGAGTCGGACCTCCGTCAGGGTGGTGCTCCCCGGCTCCTCTGGAAGAAAAAAGATGGTTGACGGACGCCAAGGTATCAACCATGAGCACCACCTCCGTAACTTCACTGACAACCTGATGGAGTTTAAATAGTTTTGTCTCTCTACAACTGGTCCAACTGAGGGAAGCTTTGAAACCTTACAGCTGAAGGACCCAGAATGCATCTGAAAAATCTTTATTTGGGACCAGGAATAGTGAGAGATGTTTCTTGTGGAGACAGCTTTGTTGGCTTCATGATGATGGATTGTATGATCAATGGTCTTTTCATAACAGGAGCATGAGGGCCTCCTCCCAGCGGCCTCCTGATGCTGAACCTCTGCTCCTTCCTCTGGGACTTTGTGTTGCAGTTATTTTTGACTCCATAAATCCTTTTCTTCATTTGAGAGACGCTGGGGATCGTCAGAAAGATGAGACGGGAACGTTTTTAGAACGACCCTGAACCCAAACAAATCATTTTGAGGCAAATGAAAAGAAGCTGAATGACTCATCACCAAACTTCATCCCACAATAAGCAAAGACAACAAGGAGTGAGGAGACTTTCAGAGGCTTTTATCTGAGCTTTACAACTTTAAAATAGTTTGTCATGTACGTAGATACACAAGTAAACACCAGAGCCAAAGAATCTGTGTTATGGAACAATCTCACCACTCGGGGAGGAGTCTCAAACTTGTTTTGTTAATTTACTGGAAATCGAGTCGTGTCCAACCGGTTGAAAAGGTCGTTGCCATGGAAACGAGTGTGCTTTAAGAGCTGATCTGAGCTGCAAATAAAAACAAGGGGCCCTCAATGCACCAAAATGAATCAATTGGTTGATTTGAAACATTTCTGCATCAAATACAATCACAGTGACATGAAGAACATGCACACAGTTACACAACAGCGACCAGCACAACAAATCAATCCCTCGTTACTTTTAAAGTTCATCTCGACCATGAACTCACCACGAGGGCTTTCCATCGCGTCTCCTTCTCAAAGCCGGCTGAAGAGGGTCGAGCGTTTCTCCTCAACCGTCGGACGGAAACATGAAGCGAGGCGTCTCTTGCTGCCGGTGGCCTCGGCTGCGACTGAAGGACTGAGACCAGAGAGCGGCCCAACCGGACCGGTTCCACCGGTTCCACCGGTTCCACCGCTCCCTCGTCCCAGACCGCATGGAATCTGAGCCATCTGCAGACGATGGAATGCTTTCATAACCTTCTGTTTTTCTGCTGCATTCTAACACACGTGAAGCTTCTTTTGTCTGCATGATGTGTTGGGACTGAAGAATGAAAACACTGATTGTTCACTGATTATCAGATCAGAGTTCTAGTGGCGGCAATATAATATATATATATTTATATATTTGTATTACATTATAACACATTTTACAAATAGTAAATATGTGTCTATTTGTGTTTTTGAAACATGAAATATACCCAGTATTGGAAATTAAGATATCTGCACATGATCTATCTATCCTTATTATGTGATTTGTTATCCTTTTTGATTTTTTTTTGCATTAATCGTACTGGATGTGCACTGAAACGATGGCTGTGTCTCAACACGTAGGCAGGACTCAAAAACGACTTTAATACAACAATAACTCAAAATGCTGAAGACGGGAACCAGGAACAAAACACAGGAAAGCTGTTCAGGAAGGACATTCAATGACGGGACAAACGACTCACAGGGCTTAAATGATGCAGGTGATTGGACACAGGAAGAAACAATCAGGGACAAGGCAGGAAGTGAAGCTAACCCAAGGACACAAGAGGCAGGAAACTACAAAATAAAACAGGAAGCAAACCCACGGCGTGACAGGCTGACCCTACCAAAAGAAAATCTACCAGCCGCCACTGGATTTCATCACATTTTTGTAAAGGGAAAGTGAAAACACTACAAGCCTTAAAGCTAATACAAAATATAAACAAAATATGCATGTTGCATGACTTTGTATTTTCTTTTTAGTGTCATTTCTTTTAACCTGCATATCTAAAGATGAGCGTGCTGTGCCTTCATGAAGAACCCTGATGGATATGGAGATACATCAATTCAAAGGTACTAATACACCACAACAAGCAAAAGTCCTGCATTTACAACTTTATTCCAAGCCGCTATGAGGAGCTTTCATGTTGTGTTGATTGTGTGTCGCCCCCTGTGGACCCTTTAGGAAACCTCTCATTCTACTGCATGGTCTCACAGTCTGCCCCTCAGTCCTGGTCCGGGTTCTCCAGGGCCTTCCTTCCCTCCAGGGAGAAGGAGGAGAAGGAGGAGGAGACGCGACTGCTGGTCTCTGCTGGAGTCAGAGCTGAAGGAGGTTCTGGTGAACCTGCATGATGTCATCTGGTTCCACCAGAATCTGACCCGATCGCACCGATGACATCATTTAAGTAACAATAACTAAAAATATTGTTGTCTAAGTTTGTATCTGTTTAATGTTTAATGTAAATAGGTCATACGTTTCTCTGATTCATCAGAGAGAACTTTAAAAGAAGGACAGGACATCAACTTTGAGACAATGAGTCCCCTTCTGTGAGTCGTGACCTTTGGGTTCCAGGGAACAAGTGGTCGTCCAACAGGTCGGACATCTCCATCCAGGACAGGTCCCACTGCACCTCGCTCGCGTCCTGCTTGGTGACAGGTAGCTCCGCCCCCTGCAGCTTCTGTGTGGAGGACGGCCGACACCCCCGACACCTCCACACATAACACAAACATGGTCATGTGACGTGTGCAGGGCCGGAAATGGGGGCGTGGGGGGGGTGGGAGGGGTTCAGGAGACACCAACCTGTTGTGACGGACCAGACACACGACCAGAGGAACGAGGAGCAGAGATAATCCACAGGAGACAATGATCCACTTCCAGGGTCCTGACAAAGAGAGCGGATATTTATATTATTAAGTGTCACTACTACTAACTACTACCACTAGTACTGCTACTACTACTACTGATACTACTACCACTAGTACTGCTGTTTACGATGTTTACTGAGGGAATAAATCAAGAGAGAAGTAGAGTCATTTCCTCATAGACGTCTATGGGAGCAGAGGAGTCGCCCCCTGCTGGTCACTACACAGAAGTAGAGTCATTTCCTCATAGACGTCTATGGGAGCAGAGGAGTCGCCCCCTGCTGGTCACTACACAGAAGTAATTTCCTCATAGACGTCTATGGGAGCAGAGGAGTCGCCCCCTGCTGGTCACTACACAGAAGTAGAGTCATTTCCTCATAGACGTCTATGGGAGCAGAGGAGTCGCCCCCTGCTGGTCACTACACAGAAGTAGAGTCACTTCCTCATAGACGTCTATGGGAGCAGAGGAGTCGCCCCCTGCTGGTCACTACACAGAAGTAGAGTCATTTCCTCATAGACGTCTATGGGAGCAGAGGAGTCGCCCCCTGCTGGTCACTACACAGAAGTAGAGTCATTTCCTCATAGACGTCTATGGGAGCAGAGGAGTCGCCCCCTGCTGGTCACTACACAGAATGACGCTTTTACACATGAAGCAATAGTTTATAGCAAAAGTAAAATAACTTTTGAGAACCGTAGGTCCGCACCATGTTTTACAACTGAATACTCAATTGTCTCTAAATATATTCATTTAATGTATTAAAACAAAATTACGTCACCTCCAGCGCCCTCTGTGGATGTGGAGTTTAACCCTGAAAGACAACAGTTGACGTCAAAGACAACAGTTGACACAATGATGAACATTACACATATTATTAAAGCCGGACATCTGACCTGGATCAGGTCTCACTGTCAACCAGCTCTCCGGACTCTCCAGGCTTCCGTCCCGGGACGCACACTTGTAGAAGCCCTCGTCTCCCCGCGTCACTTTCTCCATCGTTATATTCTCCATCCTCACCTTCTCCTTCGTCATGTTCACCACTGAGTCAAAGGTCACGACCTCCACTCCGTTTCTAAAGAAGGTTGTTCCACCGCCATCGGCCGCCCGGTACCGACAACGCAAGACGACTTTGTCGCCCTCAACGACGGGGAGGGCCGGTGTCTGCAGGACGACGCCCCCATCTGTGTAACAGAGGCGGGGGGGGGGGGAAGATGTCAGTGGACCATCAGAATTGTTAGAAACGGTTCTGCACACATAAAAAATAGAAAAATAACATTTCTTCATTTATGTAAATGAGGTAACATCCAGATGCTCTCCTCACTCACCGCTCACTGCGATGTGGACTGCGTTGCTGCGCCCCCCCACACCCTCGCACCAGTACAGCCCCCCGCCCGCGGCCGTCAGCACCCATTCTCCTGCCGCAGCGCCCCCTGGTGGTAAAGGCTGGTCGGCGGCGAGCGCGCGCTCTTCTTCTTCTTTGCTCCTCTTCGTCTTCGGCCTCCAGCCCGGGGGGCAGCGCACGGTGAAGGCCTCCCCTCTGAAGAGCTGCCTGCTGCTGGGAGTCAGGAGGGAGGAGGGGGGGCGCTCTGGAGGAGACACACACATTATTTTCCTCACTTGTTTTAGCGCCTGTCTCTTTAAGAGTCCCCCCCCCTCCCCCCTCCCTCTGGAAAAGGTCCATGCAAAGAGTAACTTGGGTGAATTTCCAGGTGGAAAATCCCCTTGTGTGACTGCGTCACTTCATAAAAGCTCTGACATCAGCGTGCAGAGTGGCTCCGGGGCGTTAATGACGCCGTGATGCATTCACGTGCTGCAGGGATTTCCGGCGCTGAAGATGATCAGCTGCTGGAATATGAGACGTATTAAAAGTAGCACCTGACACGCTGAGCCGGGCCGGCGGGCTGAGGAGCGCCACGGAGGAGGCGCCGCTCCCCCGCCCCTCCGCCCGGCAGTGGTACAGGCCCGCGTCCTCCCTCGTTACCGCGGCGATGGAGTAGCTGGCGCCCGAGACCCGGTGCCGGGGGTCAGGGGTCGCGGCGGGCTCCGACCAGCTGAAGCTCCACTGGAACCCGGAGCCGGACTCCACGGTGCAGAGCAGCAGCACGCTCTCACCAAGGAAGACCTCTGACCCCGGGGGCCACACGCTGACCTTCAGGGACTCTGCGGGAGGACGGGGACGCCGTTAGGAGACAGACGGATATGTGTGTGTGTGTGTGTGTGTGTGAGCCTCCCTTCTTCAGTACCTTCAGATGGAGCCACCTGGAGAACAAATCCACCTGAAATACAGAGAAATGATTTCACACACACATCTCATGTGCTCGTCTCCTCGTGTCCTCATGCCCTAGTGTCCTCATCCCCTCATCGTGTCCTCATCTCATCTCCCCGTCCCGACACATTGCTCATCTTCACAGATTCCCTCTGGTCTCCTTCTTGGAGGCCTGTCTCATTTTGTTCCTGAGGGCTGTAACTGTGATGACACATTCCTGCGAGTGGCACACAGCTTCCTGCAGCTTAATGACAGTTTGTGCTGTTCGTTCCCATGGGAACACAAGGAATGCACACACACACACACACACACACACGTACAGTGCAACATAGTCGCTCTTACAAACTTCTACTCCACTACATTTATGACTTCTGAATCTAAATCAACTTATTATTTTGGCCTGCTGACAGTGTTTTCTGATTAATGGAGTGAACCAAAGAATAAATTCCCTCAACCTTTAACTCTGTAAACCAAAAGTAAAAAGATCACTGAACCTTCTCTGATGGTCCCATATGTTCAATAAGATGTCCATGTTGGACCGAGCCTCACCCAGCAGAGAGGAGACAAGGACCACGTCCATCCCTCGGCGTTCTATGGATCTCCAGAGGGGACAACGAGCAATGTGTGAGACAGAAGTCCTCAGACTGAGATGTTCATCTTGGTGGAGACGTTTCCTTCCTCCGTCAGCCAGCGAATGGGCGGAGCCTCTGGGGAGTCCAGGGAAGGGTGGAGGTCATAGATATATATATATGAAGGCTAGATGTCTCGGAGTCCAACGGCCGCACATGGCGGCCATCTTGGTACAGTCAGCTGGCTCACCCATAACATTGTGTAATGATACATGTACTTTTTAAATAGCCATAACTTAAACGGTTTGGTTTGTTATGGACACCGCATACATACATATGAATAAATGAGAAGTAGAATAGTGTTCACAACATACATGAATGAATGCTGCATGTTGAAATACAGATTTATGACACATGATCCTTGATTTATTCCTCGTCTTCTCTCGATCATCACGCTGCTGCTGTCTTCGTTTATCTTCTGCGTGATCAAATCATTTCTGTTTATTTGTTTAATTTTGTTTTTCTTTCTCCGACTCTTTCCCGTTGTTTGTTGAGCTTGATGATTTTTTTTCTCTTTACGAAGCATTTTATTTAAATTCAGTTTAATCAAAAGTGTAGTTAAATACAACGAGGGAATAATAAACCATCCATATATTGATGATTTGTGTCTCTGGATCAATATATCTGTTGGTCCACTTTGATTCAGACTGATTCAAAGGACCTCAACTACCTTTGAATAAACGTTTCATACACATGCGTGGTTCCCAGAGGGTGAACCTCACCTCAGATTTATCTCCTGTGAAATAAATCAACAAAAACAAATCATGGTTCCCAGATGATGAACAACTCGCTCAGTAGTATGAAATGTCTATGTATTAATAGAATGTACTTAAGTACAATTGTTTAAGGAAATAGGCTCTATTGAAATGATTGAAGCACAGTGCAGATCTTCTGCAGGTACCTCGTTACCCCCCCCCCACCCCCCCCCCCCCTCCGCATCATCATCATCCACAGGGCTTCTTCCAGGAAGCGCGTCGGGCAGTCGGATGCTGGAATGCTGGAGAGAGAGAGAGAGCTTCTTCTCCATTACTGAGAGAGAGAGAGAGAGAGAGCGAAAGGGGGGAGGGAGGGAGGGAGGGAGGGGAGGTAGGGGAGAGGAGGAGAGGAGAGGAGGAGAGGCGATAGGAGAGAGGATCCGACATGGCTACCAAGGAGATCACTGCCTCCGGTTTCGTGGGTGCGAGCAAAGAAATGACAGGTGGGTGAAGACGGAGCGTTTTCTGTCCATCCGGTTGGACCCCCCGCCCCCCCTCCCCCCTTTAGCGCGTCCGGGATGCTTTTATTTTGCAGGCTGGCGACCGAACCGACGCATCGGTCGGTCCCGAGCTGCACCTTCCCGGTCTCTCTCTCCGGGCTCCGCTTTGTCCTCGCTGATGATGCCCCCCCCACCCCCCACACCTTTAGCGGTGAATGTGCCCCCGCGGGGAGGATCAGGTAATAAAATAACCCCTCTAGGCCACAGAGGGGAAGGGGCGTGGCGGAGATGTGGACTCGCCGGTTTCCCTCTGGACCCGAACCCGGAGCGTCTCATCCCGGTCCCCCCCCCGGAGCGCCGTGTGAATGCATGCGTGCACAATGCGCGTGCGTGAGCTACAGACCAACCCTGTCATGTTCTGTTTGATAATATTATTTCTCTAACAACAACAAAGTCCCCGCGCAGCCTTTGTAGTGAACGCACGCGTACATGCGCGCGTGCACGCGAGCTCCTACACGTGCTCGGGGTTTGACGCTGCGTTGATTAGTCCTAATGGCTCAATTAGCCACGATGTGGGGATTAAACTGGTGGAGTCTCCCCCCCACACCCTGCAGTCACCTGATGGACGGACAGGAAGGGGGCGGGGCATTATTATAATATAAATGAATGCTCCTCTTAATGTAGTGATGGAGATTCATTCTTGGACCCTCTTAGTGTTCCCGTCGTGTTGGTCATGAGACTAAAATTCACTTTAAATTGAGTTAAGGAGAAAAGTGGGGGACTCCAGAGCGCAGTTTGAGCCCCCCCTCAAAGTGTAACGAAATCACGGGGACCTTCACTGATTATTTGTTAATCTGAAACACCGGGACGTCCAAGTCCCGCCCCCTTTATGGGATGGAGACGAGGAAAGGCCCCTCCTCCCAAAGGTCACGAGGCGGTTTGATTGATCAGTATCGACTCAGACAGGGAGCCGATCTTCTCCACCCAACGACCACTGCGTCCACTTCTTAGACTCCACAGGAAGACGATCCTCAGTAATCACACCTGCTCACCTGTGTCTCACCCCCAGAAAGCATCCGGAGGACCATCGATAAACCCTCCATCAAGTTCCTCCACGGAATCAAGCTGGACGCCAAAAGTGGCCGAACGGAGGACAGAATACTGGTGAGCCCCCCCCCCCTGTCTGTCTCTGTGAAGGGAAGTCAGCGTGGGGGGTTACAGGGTCTTGGGGGGTGTTCGTTGCACCTCTGTGAAAACAACAAGATGATCGCTACAGGTGTGGCGGGGGGAGGTGCTGGTGGGGGGCCTGTGGCGGGGGGAGGTGCTGGTGGGGGGCCTGTGGCGGGGGAGGTGCTGTTGGTACACTCGCTTCCCTCTCCTCGTCGCCATGGAAACCCCTGGGACCACCTCCCAGCTTCACAGAGCAGTGAACTTTTCGTGATCTTGAATCACTTTCGCTACATTTTCTCCCTTTCTTCTCCCCAGGTCCTCACAACATGGCGCCTCTACTTCCTGGCGCCAAAGACTCCCGCTAAGGTCGCCGTCTCCGTCTGCAGTTACAGCATCAATCTGTTTCGCTCATAGCGACATATTAACCCTGTCCACTGTTTCCATGACAACAGATAGAAACTACCTTCAACTTCCTGGAGATCCGAGCCTTGAACTCCCACCCCGAGCACCAGGTGAGTCTGGACGTGACCTCTGAGGCGAGGTCAGAGGTCACAGATGCTGAAATATTATCTTTATACTCGCCTGGATTTTCATATTTCAGCATTCGCAGAAGAGATTAATTACAGAAAAGATTATGATGCGTTAACCAGAATGTCATGATGCATCCATTGTAAATTGTCATTGTAAATGAGAATTGATTCTCAATTTATTTTACCTGGTTAAATAAAGATCAAAAAGTTAAAGTAACGATAGCAACTTTCCCAATTCTTTGAAAAATTAGTTTTTTTGTCATATAAAAGAGAATATCTTGTGGTTTTGGACATCATTTTGTGACGTTTGATAGAACAAACTGGGGTGTTGCTTTTTTGTAAAGTGAAATACAAGATCCCCCCCCCTCCCCCATCCGCCCCCTCTCCAGGTCGTCATCGACACCGACAAGTCCAGCTTCTCACTGAGGTTCGAGTCTCGGGAACACCTCAACCAGGTGGTTGGACACGTCAACTTCGCTTTGTCCCGAATATTCAACAACTCCATCTTTGCGTAAGCTGTCACAAAGAAGCGGTGAAGGGTTTATGTTTCATGTGTTCACGGATCTGAGCGGTAAAGGTCTCTCGTCTCTGCAGCCCGTCCATCTGTCACTCGGACAGCGACCTCTCTGAGGGCAGCAGGAAGTACTCCCCCAGCTCGGAGACCTCGGTGGAGACTCAGAGGGCCTGTGGTAAAGGAGACCTTATCATTCATCAGATATGGGCAGGGTGGGGGGGGGTGGGTGGTGGCAGGATGGGGGGGGGGGGCTCGTTCATGTCACACCGTCTGCCAGATGTTTGTGGAAAAAAAAGCTCCGCCCCGCAAACGATGGCTCGTTGGGACGAATGTTTCGGTGTTCCTCTTCCTGCCTCGTCTGCAGGAAGCAGCTGTTCGCGTTGTCTCATTTTGTTTACTCTCTGTCTTTGCCCCCCCCCCCCCCCCTGCTCCCCGCCCCCCCTTCCTCTCGCAGGAGGCTTCTCAGAGACGTACTCCGCCTTGTGCGACTATAATGGCATCAGCTGCAAGGAGGAAGTGCAGTGGGTAAGAGCTGTGAGAGCGCTTTGAGTGCTTTGAGTGCTACGTACAGCGCTGGCCACAAAACAGGGGTGTGGGAGGGGGAGAGGGGGGGGTCACACACTGCAGCACAACAGCCTCATGGGTAATGTTGCCCCCCGTAGGATGTGGACACCATCTACCACTCCCAGGACAGCCGGGAGTTCAACCTGCTGGACTTCAGCCACCTGGAGAGCAGGTGAGGGGCAGAGAGCGTTGACTCCTCCCACAAGTGAACGCACCCTCGTTGACCTCGTTGACCTCGGGTTTCCTCTTTTTCTCCCAAGGGATTTGGCGGTGATTGTTGCGTCGATGGCGTACAACACCTGGTTCACTAAGCTGTACTGCAAAGACCTGCGGATAGTAAGTAGCGCAGTGTGTTTTGGGGAGGCGGGGCTACAGGAGACGCTGGTGCTCGATTGAGTCATTTCCAGTTCTCTCGAGTTTAGTGAGAATGTTTCCTTATCCCCTCAGGGCTCAGAGGTCACTGAGCAGGTCCTGCACACGGTCAGCAAGTCCTCCAGCCTGGAGGAGCTCACTCTGGAGAACGCCGGGTTAAAATCGTGAGTCTCGATCTCTCGGGTACCTTTTACCTTCCATGCACACATGAGCTCACACAGGTAAATTACCCAGCATTACCAAGCCGGGCTTTGGGGGGGAAGTGAGGAGCTAAATCTCTCTCTGAAACAAACTGTGGACCCACTTCACAGAGACTTCCCACAGAAGATGTCGGCGGCCCTCTCAGAGAACCCTGCGTCCGTCATCCACTCGCTCAACTTGGCCCACAACTCGCTGGACAACCAGGGTACGATAACACACCAGCTGCTCGGCGGTCGCCAGTCACTAGTTTGATGGTAACAAGGGGACCTCTTGTGTGATCGCTGCAGGTGTGTCCAACCTAATTCAGCAGGTGTGTCGCCTCAGCAAAGGACTACGCCACCTCAACCTCTCGAAGACCTCGCTCACTTCCAAAGGTTTGGGCCCTTCTGCTTCGTTGTATGTATTTTTACAAATGAGCATCTGGATTGGATTCTTATTTTGGGAGCATAAAGCCTCTGACGTTCTGGAGGAGTCTCCCTCCCGAGGAGCTCTCCCCTCTGTCCTTTCATGTTCCGACCCAGCTGCGCCTCCTCGTTGGCTCCTCATTGGCTCCTCATTGGACCCTCCTCACTGTGTATCCAGTGGAGAACTTGCACATTCCCTCACATGATCACTGCTGCTGCAGATGTGCAAGAGGTGTACTGATGTGCAACCTCTCTCTCTCTCTCTCAGGAGTGGTGTCTCTCTCTCAGGCTCTGTGCTCCAGTGACGAGTACTCCAACTCCCTCCTGCACCTGGACCTGAGCAAGAACCCCGGGGTCCTATCGGGGGAGGACGCCTCGGTCAGAAAGCACCACCAAAAAGACCCTCCCAGCTCCATTTATTCATACGGCACGTTTCCATCTAAACACAGCATGTTCTTCTCTTTCCAGAACTTGTACCTGTTCCTGTCTCAGCCCAACTGCCTGGTCCACTTGGACCTGTCGGGCACAGACTGCTGCGTGGATTCAGTACGTTTAAACAGAAATGCACACACATACACACATGTAGATATGTATGTGTAGCCTGGACTAACCGTTCCCTCCCCTGTGTCTTCATGCAGCTACTTGGGGCTCTTCTGAGGGGGTGTTGCGCTGATCTTTCCTTTCTCAATCTTTCCAAAAATTCCTTCTCCCACCGGTTAGTTCTGTTTTAAAGATTACCTGCGACCACAAAGGACACCCCTGATCTGGGAGTGTGTCGTGCTTACGTCATCCCCCCATCTCATCCATTATCCCCTCCTTGCATAATCTAATCGTTCTGGTTCTTTACACCCTGACAGGAAGGCGAAGGACACACTGCCGCTGTTCCGCCAGTTCTTCAGCTCAGCCTTCAGCCTCACGTACGTCAGCTTGGCCTCCATGAAGTTGCCCCCCGACGTTCTGAGGTAGTCGCCGCGCCGCGTTCTCTTCGCCCGAAGCGGCCTCCGGTCGGTCCGAAACTCACTTCTTGCATCCTTCCGTGTCCACAGGGCTGTCCTCGCCGGGTTAACCTCCAATCCTCATATCAATGACCTTCATCTGGACATCAGTGGCTGCGAGGTAACAGGCTGTAGGGCGGGGCTACACGCTGATTGACAGGTCTCTATGTCAGTCCATATATGGTCACTTCCTGTTCACGGCAGTGGACATGTCTGTGGTTTAGTATGACAGATGAAGCAGAAGATGTGTGATGATGCTCAGAGAGGGTTTGTAACAGGGACACACACAGCGAGACACACTGAAGTCAGGAAATGGAGGTTGTGTTGTGTTTCTGCTTGAAGTGAGAAGATAACCAGAAGCCTTCTATGGTTTCCTACTACATTGAAAAAGTGACTCATATATTACGCATACAGCTCCGGTCTGCAGGAGCGGCTGTGATCCAGGAGGTCTTCCCCAGAGTCTCCTCCATCGGCACTCTGGATATGTCGGATAACGGTATGTGGCACCACGACCCTGTGTGAGGGTCTGCTGTCCATGAACAGCCACATGCTCAGCTGTGTGTGTGTGTGTGTGTGTGTGTGTGTGTGTGTGTGTGTGTGTGTGTGTGTGTGTGTGTGTGTGATGACAGGCCTCGATGCGGACCTGCTCACGGTGCTGCCGGCCCTCTCCAGGCACGCCTCCCTCAAACACCTCTACATGGGCAAGAACTTCAACATCAAAAACAGGTGCTGCTTCGCTGCAGTTATTGCGTCTGGAACTCCTCCTCCTCCTGCTCCTCGAGCTCATCCCTGCCTTGTTGTGTCTCCAGGGTTCTGGATGAAGTCCTGCAGAAGCTGGTTCATCTCATGCAGGAGGAGGAATGTGTGAGTGAAATCACAGGAAGTGTCCTCGCGCTGTAACACATGATGATGATGTCATCCAAGTAGAAAAGATGTAAACACCACGTGTCCCCTTTAGGTTCCAAGGACATAAGTTCTGCATCACATTTCTCTGTCGACGTGTTGCTGCTTCATGAATTATTATGGCAGGCACAGTGTCTATGTCGCACACACACACACACACACAGTGAATAATTCACGCAGACAGCACGTTCGTCGTGTCCGCAGCAAATTTACTGCACTTCGCTCTCACGGCTCCCATGTTCTCTTCCCATCGTGTGGGTTCTCCCCCCCCCCCCCCCCCTCCCCAGGCGCTGCAGTCCCTCTCGCTGGCCGACTCGCGGCTGCGTTCCCGCGGCACCGTGCTGGTCAACGCGCTGGGCAGCAACACGTGCCTGAGGAAGGTGGACCTGAGCGGAAACAGCATGGACGACATCGGGGCCAAGATGCTGAGCAAAGCGCTGCAGATCAACACCACGCTCAGGTCCAGCCACTCTCCAGAGCTCTCTGTGGAGGGGGGGGGGCTTTAATAATGAAACTCACCTTCTTTTTGTGGCCCTCCAGGAGCGTGACATGGGATCGGAACAACACCTCTGCGGCGGGGTTCCTGGATGTGGCCCGAGCACTCGAGCAGTGAGATCATTGAACTTTGACGTGGTCGGTAAACAGATCTGTATACTATGTGATGTGTTTCCTCTGTTCCCTCCTCCCTCTCTCTCAGTAACTTCACCTTGCAGTTCATGCCTCTGCCCTTAAGCGACATCAGCCAGGCGTACCGCAGCGCCCCCGAGAGGACGGAGCAGGCACTGACCAAGGTGGGCCCCCACCATCTAAACGCCCTGAAAACACGTTTCAGTTTATAAGAAGCGGGCATAGTCGCCCTGAGTCACTCAATGGGTTTTGAAGCCGATTGTACAGTCGCCGTCTTGGATTGTGGTTTGTAGTGACGAAGAGACACTCCCAGTAAGACCCGCCCTAAAGCATCCCCTGCTTCATGGTCTGTTTGACTCAGAATGGACCATCATTTACTAAATGAACTTATTGTAAGTCGCTTTGGATAAAAGCGTCAGCTTATTACATGTAATGTAATAATGTAAAATTAACATCAATCTGTATTGAAGACTTGAAACTAGAGACTGAGACCATCTCTAGTGGCCGCCATCTGCAATCGTTCGCGTCCTCGTCCTCTTTGTCCGCCCGTCCTCGCGCTGTTGTTGTTGTTGTCTCCAGTAACCACGCCCCCCTCCGCCCGCACAGATCCAGCGCTCGCTGGTGAGGAACAACCAGACGCAGCGCTTCTCTCAGCGGCAGGCTCTGCGGCTGCACCAGGGCCTGGTGACCAGCACCGCCGAGCAGGTAGCGCCCTCTACTTGGTACCGGGGGGTTCTACCGGTGTGTGCGTGTGACCCCCCCCCATGCCTGGTAACTCCTGCGCCCCTCTGTTTGCTAGGTGATGGAGCGCCTCTGCGTGCGCGTCCAGCAGCAGGTGAGCGTGCTGCGAGGTGCCGGCGAGGTGGAGGAGGTTCAAGCTGCCAGACAAGTGCTGAAAGAGGCCCGGAGCTCCCGCGCCGTGAGTGTGATTCGCGGTACTTTTAACGCTTTAAACACGGAGATGTGAACCCGCTTGTCCCGTCCTCCACCAGCTGTACCCGTCGCTGTGCGAGCTGGCTCACGTGCTGTCCGTGGACGGGCCGGTGCGCCAGCGGCTTGACTCCCTGGCCAGCGAGCTCGCCAAGGCGGCGGACAAAGAGCTTCAGGTAGATCTCGTAGGACGTCTTTCTGCACCGGGATCTAACGCTCGAGTCACTGATCGCAGCCCCCCGTCTTGTTCGTAGGTGATCGTGGACTCGATGGTATCACTGTGCCGCGAGCTCTGCCCTCTGTCGTCCTCCGCGGCGGAGAGGCTGAGTCCACCGCTGTCCTCCGTCTCCGAGCGCGTGTCCGTCCCCCGCTCCGCCATCCGGACGGCTCTGATGGAGAGAGCAGCGCAGGACATCCACCGAGCCTTAGAGTAAGCAAACGCCCGAGAGCGGTAGAGGGGAACAGCCTCCTCTCACTTTAACCTCGTCCTGTCCGTCTCTGCCTCTTCTCACCGAGCAGGGAAGTGAAGCTGTCGGTGGTTTCCTATCTCACCAACTCCATTGTAGACCAGATCCTGCAGGATCTCTACGCCACCCACAAGACCCTGGTAGATGCAACTTTTCTTTCTGGTTAAAAAAAAGATGTTGTGTGCCTGACACAAATGGATAAACTGAAGAGCGCTGCTGTCCTTCTCAGACTCGGCAGGTGTCCCATCTGAAGCGCTGGGACGTGACGGGAGAGGACGGGTTGGGCTGGAGGTCCAACAGATACCGAGACTCTCTGGACATCACGGACGAGGAACTCGGCACCAGCATCGTGAGTTAGGACACGTGTGCACGCGGCCTCTCTTATCTCTGATATCAGGCACTTTTCTAGTGATTGTAACCACACCAATAATCCGTTAACACGCGAGGAACGCAGCTTGGCGGGAAGAATCTGGGTTTAGTGAATACAATCCTTGATAGTAGCGTTAGCTATTGGGCTGTCTCGTCCCATGTAGCATTAGCTCCTCTTTTGAGGAATCTGTTTGCGTGGAACATCGACAAAGGTGGTACCATAAAAAGTTCTCCTGGTTATACTGTTTGTTTTTGGGTCATTGGGTATTTTCTGAGCAATGTTTGCCGTAATCCGTTGGACCAGAGTTCGACCAACAGGCCGGCTAGTCGTGCAGCTAAATGCTACTAGCTATCTACCGGCACGACGAGCTCCTTCCTTCTTTTTTCAGCTTTCCGTGGTTCGTATAGTGTTCTTCTCTGATGCTTTCTGTCAGCATCTCAGAATCGTTCTCTTCCTCCCAGGACACAATAGCCATTAAGAAGCGCAGCTCGAGGACGAGGCGAATACGACCCGTTTCCACCAGGCTGAGTGAGTGCAGCTGTGAATCCTCCATTAGCCTCCGCTCTCTATCTTAGATGTCTGTTAATGTTTTTACTCTGTCACGAACCTTCTGTGTCTTCTCTCCTCTCACGTCCTCTGTGATCTGTCTCCCTGCCATCAGGCCTGTGCGACGACTCCGGCTCCTCGCCACCGCCCTCCGTGCCGCCCTACTCCTCGCCGCTGTCCCGCTCGGCATCCTGGGAGGACCTGTCAGAGCTGCCCACTCACGGCCTGCCGCTCCATCACGTGACTCGGGTTCGGCCAAGGCCTCCGCGGAGGCACAAGGGATGCCACGCCCCCTCTGATAGCGTAAGGCGGGTTTGATCCTCAAAGAGACACAAGAAGCCCAGTATGCCACTCCAATCAGTGTACTGACCATCTACAGTACCAATGATCAGTCAATTGAATGAGGTGGTTGACGGGTTCTGTATATTTATCCATCTACCTATCTAACTGATCCATTGAAAGATGGGTATATATATATATATATAAATATCCCTATCCATCTATCCATCCTCCCATTCACTGATGTTCATGCCTGCTTAATATACACAATGTGGAGAACTGCAATTAGATTAGTTTCATTGCAACATTTTTAGATAAAGACCAGTGTGAGTATACTGACCCACATTAAAGAGTTTCTGTGTGTGTTTATGCAGCATTGCATTGAAAATGGAGGAAAAAGTCCTCTTGATGACGGACTCCCAGATTTCTACACTAAAAGAGTTCTCCCTGACAGGTAAAACTATGTTTAAATGTTCATTTATTGTACTTGGATCCTCGAACATCCCTTTACAACAGGTCCCAACGGGCAAAAAGAATAATATAACATAATAGATTAAACTACTTGTATTGTCAGTGGGAGTTCAAATTTAGGTTAACTTAAAGGTCAGACTGTCTGTATTTTGCCTTCACAGTTTATTGTAGACAATTTATAGGAGTTGAGGTTGTTCTAAAACAACACAAAAGCTTTTAAAGTTTGTTCCATTAAATGAAGAGAAGGAGAACTAGGACCTGGTTTGGCCCTCTGACATGTGACGCCTTCATAACCCCCTGTAATACGATGGCACCCACAATCGAAGGAGTGCTCTTTAGATTGATCAACGTGTAGCAGGAGATGATTGAGCATCTCCTCCTCTTCCAGCCAGCTCTCCTCGCTACACAAAGCCCACTCACTGAGGAGGAAGAAGAGGAGGAACATGCTGGCCATCTTTGGATTCCGTAGGAACCGCCACCAAACTCAGGGGCCGGAGGCCGAAGCTGAGGTCTACGTGGACGGATGCCACTTTGTTGCCACGGCAACCTCAGGGTTTGTGTGAAAAGGGGGGGCGGGGCCAACTTTCCAAATTCTTCAGTATCAAATACCTCCAGTTGTCTTCATATCCGCGGTGATAATAACAGCTAATGATAAATGGTGCCAACTTGCCAGGAGCCAATAAGACTGGCCGATAGGGTGAAATCACCTGCACACATACAAAGCAGACATTGTCTTTCCATATTCTACCTCCAGCAGCAAAGAAAGATCGCTTCTTCCTTCAACTGTTGACATGAGAGACCGAGGCAGTGAGGTCCTGGCGACGGTTCTTCATGACGCCCTAACGTCTGCTTTCAGGGCGGCCACAGAGAACGTCTACACCCTCCTTCAGCCCCCGAGGTCCGCTGCCAGAGCCGGATCCCCCGGCGAAGGGGCTGATGTGAAAATGAATGAGCACCTGGGGAAGAATGCTCTGGTCTTGAGTCTGCCGCTGGTGCCGGGCATCACACCCCAGGGCATCACTCCCCCTGGCATTGCTCCTCCTGGCATCGTTCCCCAGGGCATCATTGCCCAGCGCATCACTCCCCCTGGCATCACTCCCCCGGGCATCACTCCCCCGGGCATCACTCCCCCGGGCACGGGAGGAAGCAAACGCAACTTTTATTCTCCCAGAGAGGTAAAGTCAACGTTAGCCAGCAGGTTGATAAACGTTTCTTATGTTCCTTACGTATGCTTCAGTAGTTATGTTTAAGAAACAGTACTTGTTCCTGTGAATTCTGAGGGTTAGGGTTAGTCCCTTAGCGTACTTAGAGACTAGACCTGACTTGCCACAAGCCTTCGCCGGAACCAGAAGTTCTTCCTCGCCTCCTCTCGTTGTGTTTCAGCAGACATCCGAAGCGGACTCTGTGTTTGAGCCTCCGGAGGAGACGGACCGGTTCTGGGTGGACGACAGGCAAAGGGCCGCCGAGGAGAAGGCGAGGCAGGCAGAGCAGGACGGCGAGAAACATCGGGTCGAGAGGACCGCCGACCTGTACCGGGCCGAGAGGACCGCCGACCGTTACCGGGCCGAGAGCCGACAGTGGACCGTGGACAGGCACACCCAGCGGCAGATCGACAGGAAGATGGAGCGGCAGTGGGTTGGCGGCAGGCAGATCGACAGGTCGTGGTCTGAGCACGGCCCGCCAGAAGAGCACCCGGCCGAGGGCCGGCGGGCGAGCGGGAGGACAGAGAGGCCGGCGCCTCCTCTAGGCCACAGGCCACTGCCACCATACCCGTCAGACCGGACGCCTTCGCCCAAACAAGACGGGGATCCTCCGAAGGGCCCCGAGGTGGCAGATTGGTGTCAGCAGGAAGACAGGCCGGCGTGTACCGACGCTGGCGGAGGGTTGGCTGAGAGGGGGAAAAGCAGCGGAGGAGGACGGGCCGGCCCATGTGCCTCTAAACCCGACCCACCGCCGCAAAGCAGCAAACCCTACCTGTCCAAGCTGAGGCCGAGGCGCCGCCTGGAGAGCGCGGATGTTCTGCCAGGTACCGCTGCGCTGTGCGGAGTGGAAATCTCATGTTTGTAAAAAACATAACCTTTTTGTGACCTCTTGTTTGGTTCGTAGGTACAGAGGAGGAAGGAGACGTGGAGTGTGACAGCGGAAAGACGGAGACGAAAGAGAGGGAAAGGAGAAGAGACTCTGAGGGTCATCCTCCCCCGATTCCAGAAAAGGTATGCATGTGTGGCTTGTTCTGTGTAAATAAAGAATTATTTAGGTACGTTTTGATTTATTAATGTTTCTTTTATTTCCGGTCCATAAAAACAGCCAAAGACATCCTCGTACGTGATGTTTCCTAAAGAACCGTCCAATGAGAGGAGCTTACCTCCTCCTCCTGTGCCGCCTCCAGGTCTCAGGCTTGTGCACGGACTCCCCACCAGAGCAGCAAGTCAAGGTAAGTCCAACGAGGACGTCCTCGCTGCGTTATCACAGTCGGCTCTTTGATCATATGTGGTGGTCCATATGGTCCACCAATGGTCCATAATTCACTAAATTGACTTGAAACTAGAGACCATAGATTCATTTTTACAATGTTTACTGAGGGAATAAATCAAGAGAGAAGTAGAGTCATTTCCTCATAGACGTCTATGGGAGCAGAGGAGTCGCCCCCTGCTGGTCACTACACAGAAGTAGAGTCATTTCCTCATAGACGTCTATGGGAGCAGAGGAGTCGCCCCCTGCTGGTCACTACACAGAAGTAGAGTCATTTCCTCATAGACGTCTATGGGAGCAGAGGAGTCGCCCCCTGCTGGTCACTACATAGAATTCAGTCTGTAAACATTTAAACTGTCATTGACTTCACTTCTCAGGACCAGAGGGCCAGCATTTACCAATCTTGTTTTCCTCACTCCATATGAACTCATTTTACTCAACTCTACCTGTCCAGGTGAAGAAGGGCACAGACCTCCGGCCCCGGTGAAACCACAGAGGAACCGGAAGGCCATGTCATGTGACGCAGGTTTGATTCCTCCTTTTTTCCATCACGGTCTTCACAGTATGAATCATTCATGTTTGTACCTGTGTGTGAAGCCTCGGTAGCTAACTGTTGATTTGTGTGTTTTTTTGTCCTCACTGAAGGAACTGAACGGGAAAGCCCGAATAACGTTGAGAAGCCCCCAAATCGCAAACCCCCCGTGAAAAAACCTAGACTGCCCCAAAACAGAAATATGTCACTGGACTTGTCTGGTACACGTCTATGTTTTATTGAATCGTGTGTGTGTCTGTGTGTGTGCGTGTGTGTGTGGCAGATGTTACTGTGTGGTTATACAACCCAATGGAACCTGATAAATGGTTTGACGCACATTTCTTCATGTTGTGAGCTGATACCTTTATTGATTAACCACAGATATATGTATTTATTTGCTTTTTTTTCATTTTTTCTGGGATGATGATCAGTTTCTTGTTCCTGTTTTGCAGACAGCCTCGACTCAGCCTCTGGCCACAGCGATCTGTTATGATGCCTGGGACAAAATGAAATAATAATAATTCACCCAAACGCTGTTCTGCTGAAGCGTTGTCATGACGACCCTGGAGCGTGTCATTTCAACGAGGAAACAAAGAAGAAGGACAAGAAGAAAAAAAAACCCGAGCCAGAGAGAAATTGTCTGACAGACATCGTGAAGCATAAATCCTTCTCACTTTCCTTAAAGGCACAGTTCAGATGTTACAGTGCGTTTGTATCAGCTTCTTCTGAGTATCAGGTTCTACTACAGTAGATGTTTAGAGGAACAGAAACTACTGTGGTGGAATCATATAAACCCTTAAACCTCTGAACCCTCCTTCTTGTAGCATCACGTCTCTGCTTTCCCTTCACATGGAAACTCTTTTTTGTGGCTTCAGTAATTTAACGTTATTTGTACTTTGGAAAACCCAAATGATCTTTGTCTTTGGGCCGCGTGTCGGAGCATTGTGGCTTTGATAGACATTAAAATGAATAGAAGTAAAACAACGTGTTTACTAGAATGTGATCCAGCTGATTGCCTTGGTTGACACTTGAAAATGAGTCGCTTCTTTTCAGATGAAACCTAAATTATTTATATCTAGTTTTGTTTTCAGGAATGAAGGGTGATATATTTTATAGAGAAAAGTGAATATAATGTATGAGCACCCTCACTGTATGAATAAAACACTAATGGAGAACAACTTTGACTCTTTCTGTGTCTTTATCGTTAGTTATCATTAGCTTCGTTAGCTATCGTTAGCTTCGGATTTTTACTGTGCAGTTAATAGGAATCATGTCACATTAAATGTTGACATTTTCAAAATGACAACAAATAGTTCACATTGTAAAAATATGTTAAAAAGTGTTTTTAATTAAGGGCATGAATATTAACGGTAATATGCAGTTAATATACAATAGTACAACATTCCCAGGGGACATTTTAATTTTCCCCAATTGTACTTTGACTTTCATAACATTTAATTACTTTAACTTTTACTGAAGTAAAGCATCTGAATACTTCAGCGTGCTCATATTCATTGGTAATGTCTAATTCTCGCTGATAACAAAAGCTGTAAAAAGACATCCAACTGGTTTCCATGATCACATGTGGATGCTAAATATACTGACTGACTCCAGAAATGCACCTCACCGGTTGGCATGGCAACCTCAAATATTTCAGAAATCAAAGAATGTGAGAAACAGCAGGGGGCGACTGATGCCTACGAATGAGGCGGGAAACACGCAGAAACACACACACAGAAATGATTTCAGTCTTGCAGGTTGTCATTAGCAACTGAGCAGTGACCTTTGTTTTCCAAAGATGCTGCGATTTAACGAGTCAAATCAGAGTTACAGACGGAGACAGAAGTCCTGTAGTCATTACCATGAGAAATGAAATGATTAATATCTCAAGATAATGATCTTAATACCTCACAATAGTTATTTAGATATTGAGACATTAAAGCGACAGATTTCATTTCCTTTGTTTATTTTACTGGATAAAACAAGTTGAATGAGGGAGAAACTCTCTGTGTGACCTTTCACTGAACTTTTCACTCAGCCAGCCTTTGGTTTCCTTGATAATTCATCGCTGCAGTTTTCCACACAGAAGATGATTTAATATCTACCCCGAAGCTATTTAATATCTGAGATTTTGATTTATTTTTAGATCACACAGAGTTTTATTGGCAGCGTTTGCAGCGATGTCTTCATTCCGGCAGAGTGAAGCACACCCCTGGTGTTTGAATCATTAATCCACTTTAACTTGATTCATGTGGATTTCCCTGAAACGAGCTGTTATTGATGAACATTCAGGAGAAAGGGAGACACAAAGTGGAGCTTTGAGGACGTTAAATAGACGGATCGTGACATGTTTTAACATGAATGTTAATGTTAATTACTTTTTATTCAAAACAATTATACTTTTAAGCTCATTTTTATTTGCCTAATACTTTGAACCTTGAACATGTCTACGTGACAGTAACGTGATCCTCCACAGCTGATGTGAAGCTCACATCCCACCGCAGTTACCAAGCAACGCAACGAGGGAGGAGAGAGGGAACATGTGTGGGAAGAGGAGAAGGATGCGTGAAAAATGAAGGATGCAGGCGCTGCACAGCAATGTGCACGAAGCTGGTCGTGTTCACACAACACGGATCTTTCTCTCCTCCTTCCGGAAACTCCCTCAGAATAAAACGCTATTTTTATACACTCAGCAAATGTACTTCACTCGCCTGACAAGTACTCTATTTATTTACTTTACCTTCATACCGGTAGGAGTCTCATTATTAGCACCATTAATATAATAACGCATTACTCAACCGTATAATCAATATTGGTATTTGGTTTTTGCATTATTCTTATATCATAAGCAGTAATATTTTTATTTGTAATTATGTTGCTCTTTTATTATCATTATTTGTTGATGAATGGAGACAATATTATCATTACTATATTATTATATTGTCATTTATTTTACCTCATAGTTTACATTGCTTTATTATGATCTTTATTATGAGATATTTTTGCCTGTTATTGTTGTTATCATTATTTATTTATATATTTCTCTCTCCTGCAGCATACCTGAACATTCAGTCATTGCTTCATGAACATATGACCACATTCTTCCACACAGACAGAAAAGTCTCATTAATCTGTTGACTGAATATTTTGTGACACCTCAATGTGTCTGAAACTGAAACCTGTTTTTACTCCATCACACTGACTAAATTAAAATAAATGAAACCATTACTCCCTTCTGACTGGGGTTTACAAATTAAAAATATATGTGTTACAAGTGTAAGGATCGTATTCGTGCCACACTGGAAATGACTTGTGAAGGCAGACGCAGGGCAATTTGATGTAATTACGTCTACGAAAAAAAAGGCCCCGAGTTCTGCTGGGCTGGTCGTCATGGTAACTGTCTGCCCACCGG
This sequence comes from Pungitius pungitius, assembly GCF_949316345.1. Taxonomy (NCBI): domain Eukaryota; kingdom Metazoa; phylum Chordata; class Actinopteri; order Perciformes; family Gasterosteidae; genus Pungitius; species Pungitius pungitius. Next base: position 21,184,858 of record NC_084906.1, on the reverse strand, counting down.
CTGACGGGAAGTCACCTCGTGGCCCCGGCTGTTGGACGGAGCGACTCAAACAGAACCTTCCCCCCATGTGAGGCTTCTGATCAACAGAAGCAGCGAGCTGCACGCCAATTAACCAACCAAATGTACAAAAAGGCTGATTTTATAGAATTGTACATTAATGAATAACAATTTTACAATCTGATAACATAATAATAACACTTGTTTAAAGCGACACTGTTAGTTTTTGTGCATAGTGAAACGTTAATATCAGATCACACACACACTGACAGACATCTCACTGAATAAATGCTGCACTTGGTCATCTGCGTGAAAAGTGAAGATGACGGCGGCTGTGCTGCAGAGGAGCTGAAGCCTCCTCTCTCTCAAATTCATCATTATGCATCTTTATTTAGAGTTTCCTCCTTGTAACTCCTCATAATCCTTCCAGGAGCGTCTGCAGAGGAGGAACCAATGAACAGACTGTGTCATCTCTCTGCATCGAGCACCTTAATCCCTTCATCATCCTCCTCCTCCTCCTCCTCCTCCAGAACCTCTCCAGCTGCTGTTGTTGTCGTCGTGTCATCTGATTTATTTACACTTTACACCAGCAACACATCTGTCCATCGTTGCACATTGCAACCTTATATATCTCTTATCTTCTATCTTCTTTTACCGGTGTGAGCGTGTGTCTGTCTGTGTGAAACTAGAGACTGAGACCATAAACTCATGTTTACAATGAGGGAATAAATCTAGAGAGAAGTAGAGTCATTTCCTCATAGACGTCTATGGGAGCAGAGGAGTCGCCCCCTGCTGGTCACTACACAGAAGTAGAGTCATTTCCTCATAGACGTCTATGGGAGCAGAGGAGTCGCCCCCTGCTGGTCACTACACAGAAGTAGAGTCATTTCCTCATTGACGTCTATGGGACCAGAGGAGTCGCCCCCTGCTGGTCACTACACAGAAGTAGAGTCATTTCCTCATAGACGTCTATGGGAGCAGAGGAGTCGCCCCCTGCTGGTCACTACACAGAAGTAGAGTCATTTCCTCATTGACGTCTATGGGACCAGAGGAGTCGCCCCCTGCTGGTCACTACACAGAAGTAGAGTCATTTCCTCATAGACGTCTATGGGAGCAGAGGAGTCGCCCCCTGCTGGTCACTACACAGAAGTAGAGTCATTTCCTCATAGATGTCTATGGGAGCAGAGGAGTCGCCCCCTGCTGGTCACTACACAGAAGTAGAGTCATTTCCTCATAGACGTCTATGGGAGCAGAGGAGTCGCCCCCTGCTGGTCACTACACAGAAGTAGAGTCATTTCCTCATTGACGTCTATGGGACCAGAGGAGTCGCCCCCTGCTGGTCACTACACAGAAGTAGAGTCATTTCCTCATAGACGTCTATGGGAGCAGAGGAGTCGCCCCCTGCTGGTCACTACACAGAAGTAGAGTCATTTCCTCATTGACGTCTATGGGACCAGAGGAGTCGCCCCCTGCTGGTCACTACACAGAAGTAGAGTCATTTCCTCATTGACGTCTATGGGAGCAGAGGAGTCGCCCCCTGCTGGTCACTACACAGAAGTAGAGTCATTTCCTCATAGATGTCTATGGGAGCAGAGGAGTCGCCCCCTGCTGGTCACTACACAGAAGTAGAGTCATTTCCTCATAGACGTCTATGGGAGCAGAGGAGTCGCCCCCTGCTGGTCACTACACAGAAGTAGAGTCATTTCCTCATAGACGTCTATGGGAGCAGAGGAGTCCCCCCTGCTGGTCACTACATAGAAGTAGAGTCATTTCCTCATAGACGTCTATGGGAGCAGAGGAGTCGCCCCCTGCTGGTCACTACACAGAAGTAGAGTCATTTCCTCATAGACGTCTATGGGAACAGAGGAGTCGCCCCCTGCTGGTCACTACACAGAAGTAGAGTCATTTCCTCATAGACGTCTATGGGAGCAGAGGAGCCGCCCCCTGCTGGTCACTACACAGAAGTAGAGTCATTTCCTCATAGACGTCTATGGGAGCAGAGGAGTCGCCCCTGCTGGTCACTACATAGAAGTAGAGTCATTTCCTCATAGACGTCTATGGGAGCAGAGGAGTCCCCCCTGCTGGTCACTACATAGAAGTAGAGTCATTTCCTCATTGACGTCTATGGGACCAGAGGAGTCGCCCCCTGCTGGTCACTACACAGAAGTAGAGTCATTTCCTCATAGACGTCTATGGGAGCAGAGGAGTCGCCCCCTGCTGGTCACTACACAGAAGTAGAGTCATTTCCTCATAAATGTCTATGGGAGCAGAGGAGTCGCCCCCTGCTGGTCACTACACAGAAGTAGAGTCATTTCCTCATAGACGTCTATGGGAGCAGAGGAGTCGCCCCCTGCTGGTCACTACACAGAAGTAGAGTCATTTCCTCATAGACGTCTATGGGAGCAGAGGAGTCCCCCCTGCTGGTCACTACATAGAAGTAGAGTCATTTCCTCATAGACGTCTATGGGAGCAGAGGAGTCGCCCCCTGCTGGTCACTACACAGAAGTAGAGTCATTTCCTCATAGACGTCTATGGGAACAGAGGAGTCGCCCCCTGCTGGTCACTACACAGAAGTAGAGTCATTTCCTCATAGACGTCTATGGGAGCAGAGGAGCCGCCCCCTGCTGGTCACTACATAGAGTGCAGCTTTAACTCATGAAGCTTTGACCTCACTTTGAAGAACCGGAGGTTGCCGCCTGCCACATTACAAATGGAATTTTGACAGATGGAATAAAACCTCAGAGGTAAAGGTGTCACTACTGGGGGTGGAGAACCCCAAAACTTAACAGGAAGTGAAGTATGTATGTCACGTATCTGGGGAAGGGGGGGGGGGGGGGTGTGAGAGAGAAGCATACGACGAAGCCTGGGGTGTGTTGGTCATGGAGCATGAGGTAAGTCCCTGTGTGCCCCCCCCCCCCCCCCCCCCCCCCCTTTGTCCCTCACGGAGGCCCTGTTGGTTTAGTGGTTAAGCTTCCCCCCCGGACACACAAACGATGAACGGATAGAGCGGTTAAAACGGGGAGGGGGGGGAAGCGTTATGACAGCCGTCAGATTCACGCCTCTCACATCGACCACACTGCCAGACACATGAGTGCATATTAAAAGCATCTATATAGATCTGTATGTTGGTTGAGTAAATATTTACAGTATCTACATATATGTATAGAGTATATATATTTTACTTTTTTATTGTATATGTTTGATTCATCTTAAGCTGCTGAATAAAGGTATATCTTTAACTGAGGAGACGCTTACAGCCTCCTGCATCTTCCTCTTATGCTTCTGCGTCAGCGCCTCACTCTGAGATTCCATCTCAGAGAGCAGAATGAAGTAATTATTACGCGGCATCCTGATGCAGCAACATTACATTTAGCTTTCATCTTTTAAGTGCTTTCCATCATGGGTTCGGACCCAGAACAACAAGAGTCCAGAAAATACCATTTCTTCGGCAAGGGCAAACTATAAAGTGCTGTGAGTGTAAAGTGCTCCCTGTTCAGGCTTCTGTCAGAACACAACGAGGTGAGAACGCAGAAAACGTACAAACTAGCAACCTAGAGAGCAGGAGTAATGTAGCAGAGACTCCACACTGCTAGAGACCCACAATGCATTGCTGCACCCACTGGAGGGAAGGAAGGCCCGAGAGAACCAGAACCAGAAATGAGGGGCTAGCTGTCAGTACAACGGCAGGTTTTTAAAAAGTCAAAAAAATAGCACGGAAAAAAAATTGGGTAAAGAAATGTCATGAAAAAACGTTAAAAAGTCAAAAAGAATTTGGTCAAATAATGGCATGGAAAGATAAACAAATATTAGGTAAAAAAAAGTCATGCATAAAAAAGCCTAAACAATATTATTTCAAAAAGTGTTTTGAAAAAAGACAAATTAAATTTGGTCAAAAAACGTTTTGGAAAAAAAAGTCAAAATAAATTTGTTCAAAAGTGTTTGGGAAAGAAAAGTAAAAATATGTTAGGTTGAGAAATATCACGGAAAAAATATTTGGAAAAAGAAAATGTCATGAAAAGAAACGTCAAAAAGAATTTGGTCAAAGAATGTCGTGGAAAGAAAAGTAAACAAATATTTGGTTTAAAAACGTAATAGATAAAAAAGCCTAAACAATATTATGTAAAAAAAAATGTTTTGAAAAAAGACAAAATAAATTTGGTCAAAAGATGTTTGAAAAAAAGAAATTAAATTGGGTCAAAAAACGTTTTGGAAAAAAAAGTCAAAATAAATTTGGTCAAAAATGTTTTGGAAAAAAAAATGTCATGAAAAAATGTGTCAACATGTTTTTAAAAATAAAAGTCAAAGAATTTGGTCAAATAATGTAATGGAAAAAAAGGTAAACAAATATTAGGTTTAAAAACGTCATGGATAAAAAAGCCTAAACAATATTATTTCAAAAAGATGTTTTGAAAAAAAGTCAAAATATGTCAGGTTGAAAAATATCACAGAAAAAGCATTTGGAAAAAGAAAATGTCATGAAAAAAACAAAAATATGTCAAAGTTTTTTTGAAAAGAAAAGTCAAAAGGAATTCAAATAAAATAGTCAAATAATGTCATGGAAAGAAAAGTAAACAAATATTAGGTTTAAAAACGTCATGAATGAAAAAGTCAAAATAAATATGGTAAAAAGTTTTGGAAAGAAAAGTCAAAATATGTTGTGCTTTATCAACACATAGTACACGCAGTACATGTGTCAATACAATGAATGATGTATATATAAAGCACCAATAAACATCTGTATAGTTTCCTGTGTGTTAGTGCAAATAAATCCGGAAGGGTTCTAAACTCTTTATGAACACAAACACTCAGGTTACTGCCATTGTGACATCATCATCACGTACGACCTCCTGACCTTTGGCGGCTTTGTGATTTTAGGGTACAAAGTGATCAATGATGTGACTCACCCCCCTCGCTTAGCTGAGGGAGGGGCTTTCCCTTCACAATAAGAGCATCGCTACTTTTTTGGGATTCGATGCCAAGTTGTAAAAAAAAGCCTTTTTAATATTCCAGATTAAATTATGGCTGAAAAATGTTCAACTGTTGTTAAGAGAGACAAAGAGGGAGGGGGGAGAGGAGGGGGGGGGTTGTTACACGGGGATTTGCAGCAGAGGGGACAGAAAGAAAGGGGGCAGTGGCACCCAGTGACAGCGAGCACACACACACACACACACACACACACACACACACACGGTTTCCTCTTCACTCCCAACGTGTGAGTGCAGCCGGTCAGTTGATTATTTGTGTGTGTGTGTGTGTGTGGTGGCAGAGATGTGGAGAACTTCATCTCTATGACCCACGGTAAGAACCCCTCCTGTAGAACTGCTAGTACACGCTTTGCTCTCTCTGGTGTGTGTGTGTGTGTGTGTGTGTTTGTGTGTGTGTTGCTGTCAAGGTTATTTGAGGTTTTTTTAGCTCCGGTCCAAACCCGCACCGAGGCCTCCACCGGAGCGCCGACTCTCCCGGCCCGTCCCGAGCGAGGGGGGGGTGGGGGGACTAATGAGCCGAGTCGACGGGGCCTTTTGGAGCAGACGTTCCTTCTAACTGTTCTGCTGCAGAGACGTTCACCAGCAGCTTCTGGAGTCTCAGGTCGGATCTTTTACTCGCGTCAGAATTCTGGCGCTCCGGGCGGTTTTTGTGTGCGCGAGGCAGATCCTTCTAGAAGATTTATATCTGTTGTGTGTGAGATGGAATCGCTGCTACATGGAGATGAATCCAAACACCAAAGATGAGACTTATATCTTATTTAGATGCTGCTTCGCTTCTGTTTTGATTGTTTTATCTCAAATGATGACGATTCTTTGTTAAAGTTTAGTGATCTCCAGTAGTTCTGGTTTCATCCAAAAGAGTCACAAACTTAAGAAGGTGTGCATTTATAGTCCTTAATGTGTGTGTGTGTGTGGGGGGGGGGGCAGATTAGTCTTAATGTAACTCACTCTCCGTCTAACTTCACGATGAACACGGCCTGTTTCGTCTACTGAGATGTATTTTAAATATAATAACTTCATCTTAATCAACAAACGTTATTGATTAAAATATGGCACCCCTTTATGATGAAGCTTAATTATGCATTTAACAGCTTTATTAATGCTTCAGAAATGATTTGCTTATCCTTCAGTAACTTATTGTAATCTTTTTGTCGAACCTTTATTAAACAGGTAAAAATGCAGGTAACAGATTGGAAAAAAAAAAAAGGAAATCGATCAAAAAACATAGAACCTTTCTTAATTGAAACCTAATAAAACTAAAGACTTAATCAACCAGCAGATTGCATCAATCAATTAGAACATCTTTCATGCTTTGATGACGCATTTAATACATGATAAATTATTATTACATTCATATGATAATAGACGTTATTGGGTTGAATTTGGCCCTACGGGGCATTAGTGAATGACTAAAGGGGAATTAAACACATCACATGCATTGCATTGCATTGTGGGTAATATTAATGCTAAATGGTTAAAGAACTCTTTGCTTTTAGCTTATTAACCCTTTTTAACGGTTAGGGGTGAAACAACAGAAGCTTTAGAATAACGGACAGATCAATACGTCCACGTCCTTCTGTCTTCACCTCAGGACCAGACAACCAGACAAGGACGCAGAGGACACTTCCTGTTGCCTTTGAGCGGCGCCGAGGCCGACGTCTCGACCACGATCCGACTCACGGGAAGAAATCCATCAAAACGCCATGTCCTCGCCCCCCCTCCCCATGCCCTCCCTCCCCCCCAGCCCCCTCGCCATGGAGTACCTCAACGACTTTGACCTCCTGAAGTTCGAGGTGAAACCGGACACTCCTCCGGGCGTCTACCCCAAATCCGGCCTCGCCCCCGACCCCTCCAGCTCGCCGTATACCGGCCAGCCCCCGCCGGACTCCAGCCTGAGCTCCAGCCCCTACGACTCGCTGCCGCCCTCGCCCACGCTCAGCGACGCCCACCCGCCGCCCTCGGGCTCCTCCTCGTCCTCCTCCATCTCCTTTCCGCTATCCATCTCCAACAGCTTCACCTCGGGCATCAGCTCCGGCTCCCAGGGCAACGCGGGGGGCAGCCCGGCCCACGCGGGGCCCCCGGGGGCCGCCCCGGCCTCGCTGGAGGACCTCATCTGGCTGGCGGCGCTGCAGCAGCAGTTCGGTGGCGAGGTGGCGGGGCCCGCCAACCTGCTGGGGGCCCTGGGAGGAGAGCCGGAGCGGGGGGGCGACAGGGAGAGGGGGCCGGTCAACGGCTTCCTGGGCTGCGAGGACGCCGTGGAGGCGCTGCTAAACTCGGCCGCAGCGGCCGTCAGCTCCCAGGTGAGACGACCGCTTCTTCACCTTCACACGGAGTGCATCTTCTCTGCTTCCTCTTCATCACCCCCCCGCCCCCCCCCCCCCTCTACAGTTCCCAGGTCTTTCCCAGAGTTCGAGCAGCAACCTGGGAGACTCCAGCAGCGACAGCGGCGCCGACATCTCCTGCCCCAAAGGGACCGACATGTGCCACCGGCCGCTCGTCTTCCTCCCGTCCGGCGCTCCCAACGCCGGCGCCTCCGCCGCTTACCCACAAGCCCTCAGCCCCCAGGGACGCCTTCATCACCACCAACATCACCATCACCACCCGCACCACCCCATGCATCACCACCACCACCACCACCACCCTCAGATCAATCAGGTACGCGCTCGGGGGGGGGGGGTTGGTTATTAATGTCCGTGTCCATCTGAAGTCTCTTGAGGGATCGCTCTCTGAGTCTTTGAGGGTTAAAGCTTGATTAAAAAACATTTGTCAAAAGAACATGCTGATGATTTATTAAACGGGGGGGGGGGGGGGGGGGCATCGTGGCCCGTCTTTGAACCTGATCTGACGCGGCCCACAGACTTGGTGGTCGGGTTCTGGTCCATGTGGAGCACAGCGTGAGCTCATTACAATAATATCTGCTATTATTGCTGTGTGTAATCCTGATAACTGTCACTCACACTTAGTCAGATTACACAGATTATGGACATGTGGTGTCCACCGTCTTCTAGGGCGGAGGGACAGTGCGTCCTGTTGTCTCTGGATTAAAGGACCAGAGCATCCCCCCCACCAGAAGCCCCCCTGGAGGGTTTATTAGGTGTTTTCCCTAATAGAAATACAGGGGGGGGGGTTCTTTATCACACTGTCTCCACTGGAATGGGGGGGGTGTACCATCTCCCACCATCCCATTTACACGGGCCGTGTCTGCTCGGCAGTGCGGGGGCGGCGACCGCTTCTCTGACGAGCAGCTGGTGAGCCTGTCGGTGCGCGAGCTCAACCGTCACCTGCGCGGCGTCAGCAAGGACGAGGTGGTGCGGCTGAAGCAGAAGCGCCGCACGCTGAAGAACCGCGGCTACGCGCAGTCCTGCCGCTACAAGCGCCTGCAGCACCGCCACGCGCTGGAGTCGGAGAAACACGTGCTCACGCAGCAGGTACGCCCCCCCCCCCCCTCCCGACTCGTTCACCTGGTGACATGGCATGAGGCAAACCCATCCAACACCTCTCCCCCCCCCCCCCCCCCCTCTCCTCCTCAGCTGGATCAGTTACAGTGTGAGCTGACTCGAGTGCTGAGGGAGAGGGACGCCTACAAGGCTCGCTACGAGAAGCTCCTCGCCACCAGCCACGGAGACGCCCCCCCACCGCCGCCCCCCCCGCGCAGGCAACCCACCTTCCCCGCCCCCTGACTACTTCCTCTGAGCATCACCCCCCAGGGGAGAGGAAGGCGAACAATTTGCGATCGATGATGAGTAATCGGACATGGGGAGGACAAACAGGGACGTGTGTGTGTGAGAGAGACACTGAGACACAGAGACACGGAGACACTGAGACACGGAGACACTGAGACACTGAGACACAGAGACACGGAGACACTGAGACACGGAGACACTGAGACACAGAGACACAGAGACACGGAGACACTGAGACACTGAGACACGGAGACACTGAGACACAGAGACACAGAGACACGGAGACACTGAGACACGGAGACACAGAGACACGGAGACATGGAGACACGGAGACACTGAGACACAGAGACACGGAGACACAGAGACACTGAGACACGGAGACACGGAGACACGGAGACACTGAGACACAGAGACACGGAGACACGGAGACACAGAGACACTGAGACACGGAGACACGGAGACACTGAGACACTGAGACACTGAGACACGGAGACACAGAGACACGGAGACACGGAGACACGGAGACACTGAGACACAGAGACACGGAGACACGGAGACACTGAGACACGGAGACACTGAGACACTGAGACACTGAGACACGGAGACACGGAGACACAGAGACACGGAGACACGGAGACACGGAGACACTGAGACACGGAGACACGGAGACACGGAGACACGGAGACACGGAGACACTGAGACACGGAGACACGGAGACACAGAGACACGGAGACACGGAGACACAGAGACACGGAGACACGGAGACACGGAGACACTGAGACACAGAGACACGGAGACACAGAGACACGGAGACACAGAGACACAGAGACACGGAGACACAGAGACACTGAGACACAGAGACACGGAGACACAGAGACACGGAGACACAGAGACACAGAGACACGGAGACACTGAGACACAGAGACACGGAGACACAGAGACACGGAGACACTGAGACACAGAGACACGGAGACACAGAGACACGGAGACACTGAGACACAGAGACACGGAGACACAGAGACACGGAGACACAGAGACACGGAGACACGGAGACACAGAGACACAGAGACACTGAGACACAACAAGTGGTGGAACTCGACTGTGAAGCTTGATCTTTAAACCTCATTACTCCCCGAGCACTGCACAGCATTGAGGTCCATGCAGCATTTGCGCTCCCTAGTTGCGTCTTGTAGTTGTTTCCCACTGTGAGCTGCTGCAGCTGCAGCGGTGTGAGTAGTGCAGTGGTGCTGCATGGGGGGGGGGGGGCCTCGGGTGAAGGACCCACGCCATGCGCTTGGTTTGCCAGCTAATGTTTCACAGTTGCCTACTAAAGTGTTTGAAGCTCACCCAGACCAAAAAGTTATTCTTTGTAAGTCGAATGATTCTGGATTAAAGAATGTACGGGGGGGGTTGGGGGGGGGGCTCATTGAAGAGTGTGTTTGAGCAAAGACCTTTTTAAGCTTCTGCTTGCTCTTCGTTGGCTGCTCACGCTGGAATGGTGCAAAGAGCGGGGCATGATCCGCGTGGTTGTGTCTGGTTCTCCGGAAGCAGTTTTTTTCGGGGGTGTGGGGGGGGGGGTCGGGGGGGATGGGAGGGTTGAACACCTCCGCAGCTCAGACAACCACTGTATTGATGCAACATTGGCGGCACCACAGAGCTGGTCACTGTGGACTCGGGGAACGCAGCAGACGATTAACGGTGCAGGGATTTAAAAAGATAAATGGATACAAATCTCCTTCTTAACTGTCCCATGAAATCATTGCCAGGCCTCATGCATTAGAGCTATTTATTTTGTTTGGATGTAGGTTAAATACATTGTTCTTTTATTTATTCACTTATTTATTCAGTATTTATTGTTTATTTATGTACTGATTGTGATTATTTTTCCTTTTACTGGTTTTATTCAGCTAGCGTGTATTTTTTAACTTTTCCTACAGTTCATTTGATTCCAACTGTGATTAGAATTAACATGATTGCGGACGCCAGGTAAGCGGCGCCACAGTTTTCCTGCTCCTGTTGTAGTGCGGTTCCACATGCAGATGAAATAAAACAAGTACTTCTCCACCCCTGTCACGCCGACGTGTGATTTTGTGCAGATTCCACGCAGATTTTTTTTAACCTTTCGTCTCTTTCGCTTTCACCTATCTGAGCATCTGCATCCTTTTTCCCCTTCAGCCCCCCCCACCTCGCTCCATCCCCTCTCTTTATCTCCGTGCCTCTATAGAGAAGCAGTGACCCTGGGTGTGCACTGTTTGGGATGACCTCATCTCCAGCTCGCCCTCGCCCTCTCTCTCTCTGTGGCCTGTATAATAGGAGCAGGATTAGGGCTATAATAGCGCCCCGGCTGTTCACTGCCGGACTCCATTGTGGCTTTGTGTGTGTGTGGGGGGGGGGGGCGCGCCACAGCTCACGGACACGCTCGCACTTTGACAGACAACATGTTTCGACTAGGATCCTTGGGTCAGGGGGTCGGTGGGTTGGATATTACATGATTTTTTTAAACGTTCTAAAGGGAGCCGGGTGGTGAATTAAAGGCAGAAGGGTTGTCATGCCTCTGCCCATCAAGAGGAAACCCCAATGACTCATTTAAACATACAGTATGATCCTGACACACACACACACACACACACACACAGCCAATTAGAGGAGAAGACCTGTGTTGTGCTGCCCCCTAGTGGCCATCGTGCTTGCTGCTCCCTCCTGCTTCCAAGAGGTCAACGCTGAGAGCTTCGTGAGCATCTCTCTCCTCACTCCCTTCATGCAGCGCGAGCTGCTGCACCAGCTACACCTTTGCAGCAACGAGAGGGTTGTAGCTCCCCCCCCCCACCCTACCACCACGCCCCCCCCCCCCCTCCTCAACTCACCCGAAGGAGCGCTTGTAGGTGAGTCACTGTGCCGTTCGGAGGTTGGTGATGAATGACGGTGCCAAGTACAGACCTGGACCCGAACCTGAGGAGACAGAGGTAGAGAGAGAGAGGTAGACAGATAGAGAGAGAGAGAGAGAGAGAGAGAGGGGGGGGGGGGTAGACAGATATAAATATATATATATAGACATACATAGAAAGATAGAGAGAGAGAGAGAGAGAGAGAGGAAGAGAGAGAGAGAACATCAGTTGAGGGAGAGAAAGAAAGAGAGCGCGCATACTTTGCGGAGAGCCGCGTGACCGGTGAGAGATCATCCCGGGATTGGTTGTGATTTTTTGGGGGGGGGGGTCGGCCTTATTCCCGCTCACTTCAGTTTGCAGATGCCGACAGATGTGCCCGAAGACAATCTCACCAACGAGAAGAAAGCGACCACGGTGAGATGCTGAGCGTCTTTAGTGCCAACAAACATCGGGTGTTCAGTTGACTATCGATAGTTTGATATCTTCTGATTAACGCGTGTGTGTGTGTGTGTGTGTGTGTGTGTGTGTGTGTGTGTGTGTGTGTGTGTGTGTGTGGTGAAGGCTTTTGAGTTTCTCGTGTTAATCACTAACGTAAAATCCAACTTTTGGCTACTTATTTAATCAATTATTTTTTATTATTTATTTATTTGCTATTTTTTAAATGTTGCCATTAACAATCCTTTATTAGTTATTTAGTGACGGAAAGCATCACGTGACCACAATTCCCCCTCCCGCATGCTAGCTAAAAGCAGCTAAAGGGAAGCTAACTAGCGGTAGCTAACGAATGTTTAAGCTAACGGCTGCTAACGAGAGGAGAAGAAAGTTGAACGTTTAGCGGTTAATTATCCATTTTTCCCCCTCGGGAGATGGTGGAGACTAAAAGGGAGCATAGGGAGTGAACATTTGATTTACCTTTATCTGGTGTACATGACAACGACTCCAAAACGAACGATAATGTTGCTAATATTAAGTAATAACTGTTTGCTAACAAAGTTCGCCAGATTAGCTTAAACAACGGAAATGTTTGGGAGGTAAACACATTGCAAAACTCTCGCGAGAGTCACTGGTTGATGACAGGAAATCATCTCGCGAGAGTTTCACAACGACCAAAAAATACTACGCCATGGGAAAAGGGAATACTAATACTATTTAATTAAGTATTAAGTTATATTAAAGGCTAAGAAGTAGACTAACCTGGAAGTTAGCCTCGCACTGGTTCCATTGATAAGAAACCGGTTGATTTTGGAGTTTTGTCGTTCCATTTAGACACTTGTTAAAAAACCACTAACTCAATCTGCGTGGTGTATCACATAATGTCTGCAGCGCTCTATTGAGTTCTAACCCTTCAATTGGTGTCTCAGCATCCATCGATTCAGAAGCTATGAAGTGCTAATAAAGCCTTTTTAGGATTTAACAATGACATAAGTAAATCAGTTCAAATTACTCACAAAAGAAACCTTCTTAAGCACTCTAAAAACTTAAAAGAACACGTCCATTTAGAATGCATGTAACCCATCAGTAAATGTGCATTGACCGTCCTGCAGTGCGACAGCATGACCCTGCCCTGCGCCCCGGCTGTGCGCAGAGGCAGCACGCCGCTGCCCATCAAGCACCAGCTCAGACGGGAGGAAGCCGTCCACGACGACTGCGATTGGACTTCGGGGCCCGTCGGCCCATCCGCCGCGGCCATCAGCTTCAGCCCGGCGCTGGACGAATACCCGGCCCAGGCGGCGGAGGGCCGGCCCGACGGGCCGCTGAGGATCGCCCTGCTGGGCCAGAACGGCGTGGGGAAGTCCTCTCTGGCCGTGGCCCTCGGCGGGGACACGGACCGGACGGCGTCCGTGGACTCCGAAGGTGAGACGGCAGCCTGCGGGAGACCGGACCGCCGCAGGTGATGGATGACGTCTCAGGTGAGCCCTAACCGCTGCGCTCCCTGTCCTCAGGGGAGGGTTACGTACGCACGGTCACCGTGGACGACGAGGACAGCACCATCGTTATCTTTGACAACTGGAGACAGGTGAGCTTCTTCTCGTAGCCTTCTCTGGCGCGCTGTGCGTCCTTCACAGTGATGTCTTTATTAATTTAGATATGTACGTATACACACACCTGGTCTCGTCACAGACTGCAGCATCATCGGCCTTAAAATGTGTTGTTTCACTTTAAGACGTTTGGACGTGTTTTATTTGGACTTCATTAGAAGCCATTTGTTTGATGCAGATGATTATGTGTGTTTTATGAAGACAAATGTTCCTGGATCAGAAAGCAGAGTGAGGAGACACCCGTTCTTACATAAATTGGGACTTAATCGTATCCCAGCATGCACTAGGACACGTTTACATATAGAATACCAATTGAAAGAGGTGAACTATAAATGAAAAGAGAAACTCTGTTAGCGCTTTGAATTAAGGTTCTTAACAGGGTAATAATAAGAGGCTTATTAACATTACTGGGTGTTGGGTAACTGTTCTAACTATTCTATTTATTAGCAGTTAAGTATTCAGTCTGCGGCATCTGTTATTAAATAAATGAACTATGGCTCGTGGAGCATGTTTGAGATGTGCTCATGTGGCTTATTGCACGTCACATTGTTTGTTGTTCTTGTTTGTCGGCTGCATCTGGTCCAAGGAGGGAAAGCTCATTATCAGGTTGTTTATCACACTTTTCTCTTCTTTTCCCTCGAGGGCAGCTCACTGGCATCAGAGAGAGAGAGGGAGGGAGAAAGAGAGAGAGAAAGAGAGAGAGACGGAGGGAAAGAGAAAGAGAGAGAGACAAAGAGGGAGGGAGAGAGAGAGACATTTTTTAATCTTTCATCCCGATGTTGGTCATTCCATATTGCGATAACCAGCCTCTGTTTAAAGGTACAAAATATAGATATTAACATTTAAAAGGTCAAACTTCACACGGCAACATGTAGTCATTGAAGTAGAACGTTTGTTTGACGTCTTCAGATTGAACAGTTTGATAAAAACAAATTGAGAGTAAAAACAGTATTTAGCGTGATATTATTCAGTGTTACTCTCAGAAGTAAATGAGTATTGGCATTTATCAGTCATTCGCTCCTCCCCCCCCCCAAACCCCCCAGGACCTCTCGGCTCTGCAGTGCGAGGTCGGTGTTTTGGTGTTTTCGGTGACCGACCGGCGGAGCTTCCACCGAACGGCTCAGCTGAGGCTCCTTCTGAGAGAGACGCAGCCCCTAACCCCCATCATCCTCGTGGGCAACAAGAGCGACCTCGTCCGCACGCGCGAGGTCACCGCTCAAGGTCAGCGAAGCTTTCAACGTGACGCGAATCTCACCATAACTTAGAATAAAAAGTTCTGCTTCTTAGCATCAAAGCTACTGAAGTGAATGAATTGGTCAACAGGGATTTCAAATCAGAGGCGGAGCTTGTGTTGCATCATCTCTTCAAGGGTTTAATTCAATTATGTAATTCATGCAAATTATTCACAATGTTGCTATAAAGGGCATAACTCCTCCCCTCTGCCCCCCACCCCCCACAGAGGCCATGTCCAGCGCCGCCCTTTTTAAATGTCTGTACCTGGAGATCTCCGCCTCCCTGGACCACCGCACCCCGGAGCTCCTGGAGTGCGCAGTGCGGCTGGCCAGGGGTCAGCCCCCGTGGCCGCCGGGGTCCAGCGCCGAAGACATGAGCGCCGGGGGGGGCCAGCGGGGGAGCATCACCTCCCGGGCCAAGCGCTTCCTGTCCAGCCTGGTGCCTCGGTACCCGCGGGAGCGGGAGGTGGGCCGGTTCCTGAGGCAGAAGTCCCGCTCGTGTCACGACCTGGGGGCGCTGTGATCGCCGCGCGCGCGGGGGGGGGGGGGGTGATGGGGGTCACAGGAGAGACGACGGAGGAGTTGACGTCCATCCATCATGAGACGAAGCGGCCAAGATGAGATACTGTTGTAGAAGACATGTAAATAAACTAGAGCACTGACCCATAGCAACGCGTAGATCAATAAATAAATTACTTTTTTGGAGTCCTGAGAAAGTCTTTGGCTTCTTTTCATTTTGCTCTCATTGCTGCATGGATCTCATTTCACACTTCAGCTGGGGGTGAAGCCGCGACCACACACACACACTCAGGAACTCATTAGTGGGTTAAGAGACTTTTCTGCTGATGAATCACGTTGCGCTCATTTACACGGTCCGGTATCCATGGCGATGAGTAATGGAGGACAAGAAGCGAATCTGAAGTGGGGGATTTAAAGTGAATTTGTGGAGCGCAGCTCAAAGGAAAAAGAGGTTATTGTATACGGAGTGACGGTTACTATGCAACAGTCGTCAAGGAGACGCAGCTCTGTAATGCAGAGAGACACAGAGATGGATTCCCCTGCACGGTCCTTTTTTAAACGTTTAGCATTCAGCTCCAAATGAAAAGCACTTCCGTCCTCCCACTTGTTCCTCCCACACGGGAACAAAGACGTTCCACATCCAGGTCGTCACGCGCCTCATCGCTCGTGTTCAGAAGAGAGAGCGCGGCGGCATCATGTGACTCATCGGCTGCAAACTCCTGGAACCGTTTGAAGGGTTAAGATGCCGCAGTCGTTGGAGGTGAGCAGCAGCTCCCCCTGGGGGCCGGGGGCCCTCTCAGCAGCTCCCCCCTGGGGGCCAGACGCCCTCTCAGGAGCTCCCCCCTGGGGGCCCTTGCAGCAGAGAGGAAGGTAGATGTAGGAGAGGAAGAGCAGCTGAAGTCCAGTTAGAAATGATACCAGAGGGACTAGAGGAGCACTGACAGTTGTGTGAATAGAATCATCTATAAAATAGAGTATGCACATTTTTATAGAATTGGCTCCAGTAAATAGAAGAATCACCTTAAATACTGTTGGAAATGTCTCCCTTTTTCCAGTAAAAAAAAAAAAAATCAGTACATTTTATTCTTTGGATCTAAAGGGCTCAGACCCAAGTGAAGTTCCATGTCAGCTGTTCTTTTGCTGTCGAGCCTCTGGTCATGTGACTCTCCACACATTTGACACCTTGGCTTCCGTTTCTAGACAAATCACTAAAATGAGTTTTGTCAAAAGGAATTCATCTCTCAGACATAAGTGAATACACCAAAATGTTCATTATTGCGTCAGAAAGGTATTTATTTGCAAAAGTTAGTGAGCAGAAATAGACATTCAGCCTCGTGATGGCGGTGAATCTGATTTAGTCATCATTTAGTTTCCCATTAGCCCGACGGCGAGTCACACGATGGAATGTTCTCCTGCTGCGACATGCCGAGTATCTGCTGGGGAAAAGGTTTCATGGGACAAAACCACTACAGAAGCACTGAACTCTATTTTAATGGAAGCGTTTCGGCGGGAGAAAGGCAGGAGGAAAAGGGGGCGGAGCCCCGAGCGAGGCGCCGCCTCAGAGGCTGCAGGCCTGCAGCTTCTGGTCGGCCAGCTTCAGGGCCACCCAGGTGTTGAGCATGGAGGCCCTCAGCTTGCCCCACACCAGGTGGTCGGTCAGCCCGAAGATCTGAGCCGCGAACTGGGCGGCGGCCTCGGGGGAGAGGATGGTGGAGCAGCCCAGACCTAGACCACAACAAGGAGGGGGGGGGGGGGGTTAGTGCACGGACACATGCACGTACACATTGTGGAGCAGCAGGTGACGTTAGTGACGACAGGTGGACTGCTCACCGCTCGGCATGCGCAGGGAGGACCAGACGTCCTGCGCCCCCCAGTCCGGGGTGAGGGGCGGGCAGTTGATGACGGGATACGCCGTGTTCCCGGACATCACCGGGCCGAGGCCGTTGCTTCTTCCGGCCACCGCTACGAACACGGTGGGCACGCCGTCACCTGGGGGGGGACAGAGCAGGTGTTACGTCCCTATACCCTCTAACCCCGCCCCCATACCCTCTAACCCCGCCCCCGGCGCGTCCCCACGCACACCTTCATATTGGGCTTTGATGCGCAGCGTCTCGTCGGGACCCTTGTGTGCCGAGGTGACCCTCAGGATGCAGCGGACCCCGAGGGAGGTGCAGGCCTTCCTGATCTTCTCACAGTGAGCCAGGTCCGAGGTGGAGCCCATCAGAACCACCACCCTGCCGCCGGCCCGAGGCTCCAGCAGCAGCTAGAGACGAGACGCCAGCACTTGTTAGCCAAATGCAAGTGGGCCCATGTGCTAACCTACTCGCTAACGTTAGCGCCAAAGGTTCTGCATAAAAACCAACAGCAGGCTGTGAGAAGTGAAGCTAAAGCGTCATTCTGTGCAGTGACCAGCAGGGGGCGACTCTATGGAAATGACTACTTCTCTTGATTTATTCCCTCAGTAAACATTGTAAACATGAGTTTATGGTCTCAGTCTCTAGATTTTGTGAATGATGGTCCACCGTGAAGAAGCTTTCACAGCATGTTTTCACTGGTGATATAACATTTAACCAAATGAACTCCAAAGCTACTAAAGAAGCTTGAAAAGATTTGCAACCAGAGAGGGAGACTGGGCAGAGCTACGATATGATTGGCCAGTCTGTTTTGAGGGCGGAGCCTGCTTTGGACCATTATGGAAACTTAAATGTATCGCTTTAACAAGACCTGTTTCTCCATTCAAGATTTCAAGGTAGGTTGGTAGAAACGAAAAAGAACTCAGCACCTTTTAGAGTTTAAGAAGAAGAAGAAGAACTCAGATAATATTTAACGATAATGAAAAGTAAACAGCAGATAACAGGAGATTCAGGTCCAGCGTACCTTGACCCTCTCAGAGACCCACTCAAAGTTCCTCTTCACCATCTGCATGGCCTCGGGGGTCACTTCTTTCAGGTCGCGGTACACCTAGCAGAGGGGGGGTGGGGGGGGGGGGGTGTTATCTCAGCTTCACAGGTCATCGCTCAGCAGGAGGTCTCACAGTCCCGACCTGCTTATCTTTCTGCTGACTCCGGTCTCCGGCCGGCCACAGACGCCATGAATCGTTGTCAATCACGTCGGCGAGGACGATCTCCTTGGTCTTCACGTTCACCCCGAACTCGATCTACAGAGCAGGGGAAGGGAGGGAGGGGGGGGCCTGAATAAAATGGAGTGGAGCAGAAGAAACGCTGGGTTCGACCAGCAGAGGGCGCCGTCTTACCTTCATGTCCACCAGCGTGCAGTCCTGAGTGGCCCAGGACTTCTCCAGGATCTCAAAGATGGCCACGGTGCTGCGGCTCATCACGTCCACCTCGCACTGGCCGATGGCGAGCCCGGCCGGGGAGAACTTGGCCTCCAGCAGCTGCTCCTCGGACCACTGGGGGTCGTTGTTGGCGTCGTCCTGTCAGAGGCCAGCGGGCGCTTTGAGATGGGAACGTTTGGGGGTCCACGGGACAAATCGGAGGAGGCTGCAAGAGAAGCTCAGACTCACCTTAAAGAACATCTCCATCTTGAGGGGGGAGAAGCGGTAGCCTTCCTTGACCCCCGGGTTCCTCTTGAGGAAGGACCCCGTGGCCACTCTGCGGCAGACCCACTCGATGGGAATCATCTCGCAGTGGGCGGCGATGAAGGCCGTGTCCGAGTGCTGCTTCACGAAGGCCGTCTTGATGCCTGCAGCACAGAGCAGCCTCCGGCTTATTCAACGCTACCAGAACCAGAGCCAGGGTTCTACAGATGCCCACGGGCCCGTCCCGGATCAAAGGGGACAAATGTGTTCATTTAACGATGCAAAGTTTGCTTTCAAGTCACATGACGAGGCTCATGTGCAGCACGTTGTTTTCACTTATCCCAGATTACCGTTAAATTAGTCATTAATGACCCGAACCACGTTGCCATGACAACGCCACGTTACTGAGGGGATCGGTTCTGTGAGGATACGAGAATCAAAGTGTTTGATCATTGTAAATATCAGAAAGAAGACGAACGACTTCTGAACTGTGGAACTGGCTTCGGTCTTAATGCAGAAAACCGTTTCATCTTCACCATTTTTTAATTACTTAATGTTACAGGAGGTTAAATTATACACTTTGCATTTTCCTTAAACGTAAAAGGTGTAACAAAGTCATCTCACAACCTCTAAACTCCACCTTTACAAATAGAAAATGGAGTCAATAATTATACTCCTCTGGTTTGGACCCACTGACATGAGGAGACTCAACACGTGACATGTGGGGGGGGGGGAAAATCACACCTCCAGCCAACAGACTTCTCTCACACACATAAAATATAAATATCTATATAGATATATACGGAATGTATAGATATACACGTGATGTAGATCTAGATATAAACGTGATGTAGATCTAGATGTAGACAGGATGTAGATCTGCTCCGGGCTCACCGCAGTCCTGCAGGAGGCGGAACACGCAGCCCGCGGTCCCGTTGGCGATGGCCGCCTTGCCCTCCATCTGGTCCTTCCTCACGGCGTTCCCGGCCGTGATCTGGTCCTTGGACTGGACCAGGACCATCCCGGGCTGATCCTCCAGGAGGAAGATCTGCTTCGTCTTCCCCTCGTTCAGCTTCTGGCCGACTTTCAGCTCTGTGAAAGAAATAAAAAACACATATATAACACATGGAAAACCACGTGTGAATGAACGTGTGGCTGCAGGCACGTGGGTTAGGGTTACCTGGGGGGGAGGACGTCATGGTGAAGGTCTGCCGCGAGCGACTCTCCTGAAACGCACAAGAACAAATGTGAGGAAAGCGGCGCGAGGAAGAGGAGGCGTACAGGAAGTCTTTTACCGCGGAACATCAACCAATCACGGCCCTCTGTTCAGCCGGGCAGCCAATCACAGCAGCGCTGTCGTGACCACGTGGGGGTTGAGGACAGGCACATGTCAGAAATTCTAAACATTTGCCGAGAAGAAGAGGTACTTTCGTGACAACCTCCGAACTAATCTCCTCTTTTAGACAAGAGAAGAAGAAGTGATCGATCCCAGCTGACTTCATCAGGACCGGATCGATCGGTCAGACCTCGTGAGCTCTGTCACCTTGGAGCACCACGTGCTTCCTCTCGTGTGTGTGATCCTTCCGGTGATCTCCCTCCGGTTCTCCCCCCGTTAAAGGCTCGTTTTAATATCTTAAGGAGCTGCACGCGGAGCGCACACGAGTTCGCTGCACGTGCTCAACAGTGCGCGCACGCTCTCATCGCCCAGGGCAACCGGGAGAGGGGGGAGCGCCATCCGGTCCACCGGGTCAGCCGAGGACCGACCACCGGGACGATGGAGTTCGAGGGCTCCGGCATCGGGGAGGAGTGCGGGGTGTTCGGCTGCGTGGCGGCGGGAGAGTGGCCCACGCAGCTGGAGGTCGCCCAGGTGTTGACGCTGGGGCTCGTGGCGCTGCAGCACAGGTGAGCCGCGGGGCGGGGGGGCCGGTGGGGGGGGGGTCATGTTGAAATGTACTCTTTTATTCTTAAAGTCACTTCCTTCCGTCAGAGATCAACTCGCTTCTTGGTGAATTCTATAAGTCTAAAAAGTTCTCCTCTGACTCAAAGCAGCTTCTCGTTTTAAGAAAGACAAGTTTTAACTTAAAACAAAAAGTCACATGACAAAATGAGAGGAATGCCCCCCCCCCCCTCATTTGTAAGGGTCATGGGGGGTCACTCGGACCTCGAACCTGTAAGAACCAAGTCCACCTTCAAAGATGAAAGTTACAAGTAGTTTATGCCATAATAATATTTATGATTAGGTTAAAAAATGCATCTTAACCCACATTCTATTTGTTTGTATTTTGACTGCAGATGGCAGAAATAAACAAGTAATAAGTAAGTAAAGGTTGATTCTTAAACCTCATCACAAACTTAATCCAGAGTCACAGATTCATTTCAATCATAAAATGGAAATAAGGTTTATTTTTATTGATCAATTAAGATGTTTTAATCATCCAGATAAATTTATATCAAATTTGACCAATAATCCAAAACATTTATTTAGTTTCTTGGACAAAAAGCATCAATGAGAGTTTTTTTTTTTTTTTTTTTTTTTTTTGCATTTTGACCAAATGGATCAGTTGTTCGGTTGATTTAGGACTTGGGGGGGGGGGGGGGCATTGTGATTGGATGCTGACTTACCTCGCTGTCTGGGGGCGGAGCCTGCGAGGGCATCGAGCACACAGAGTCTATCTTCATGATGGGGATGTGATCCGGCTCCTCTTTGCACTCCGTGGTGTCACAGGGAAGCTTCTTTGGGGGGGTTTGGAGTGTGACGTCTGGGGGGGGGGTCAAATGGTTTATGGTTATTACCTCCAACCCTGTTGGGTATCAATAGAAGTGATTTTTGGACGTCCCCCCCCCTCTCTCGAGGACAAACGAGCCCTTGTGCCTGATTGAATTTCTGAGGCGGCGTCACGGGACTCGGCGAGTCGGCCATTAGAGGGGAGCACGTCATGTGACAGGAGGACGCCGCAAACCTCCATCCGCTGCTTTCCTCTTCCTTCGGCTGGCGGGGGGGGGTTCTTCTGTCTTCACTTGGGTTTCACAAGAGCCTAAAAGATTTAAACCACAGAGGAAAACATCTGGAAAACGTTGTTTATTTCCCATTTAATTCAAGGATTTTCTTCTCCTCTGTAGATAAATTATTTGATTAACTTTCTACAGAAGAGATGAGCGTCATCATCTAATAACTGACGTTTTTCTAAATTGTTTTCCTGAGAAAAGTCACTCTTTCACATATCGATCATCTCGATGAATTAACGATAACTATCAATAATATTCAAACCCACATTTAAAGAAGGTGAAGAAACCGGACTCTTTAAAATAGAAGAACACTTATTGGCTGTTGATTCACCTTCAAAGTGATTTCTATTGGTTAAGAAGTGGATGACTTCAACTTCAGCGTCTCCAGAGCCGACCAATCACATTAAAGCGATGGAGAGAGAGAGAATGATGAAACACTCACTGGATCGGATCGGATCCGAGCGGCGCTCCGGTACCGGTTTGCTGTTGCCCGGGGTAACGTCGAGGCTCACCGAGGAGGCGGAGTCTCTGTCTGTGGGGTCGTCTGTCGCCGCCCCCCCCGTCTCGCTCGCCCCGTTCGTCTGGTCGGGCTCGTTCTCCTCGCCGCCCTCCGACGGCAGGAGCCCCCCCGCGCGGTACGGCGAGCCGTCGGCGGGGCGGTTCATGATGGCGTCCACCTCGTCGTAGAACCTCATGAGGCGCCTCGGGTCGGCCTCGGAGCTCCGCCCCCTCTGCAGCGAGCGGTAGAGGTACTTGAGGTTCTTGTACTTGGTGTGGCACTGCTTCCAGTCGCGTTCGATGCCCTGCTGCATCAGCCGGTTGGAGATCTGGACGAAGATGTCCCTCTTCCTGGTGGAGCTCTCCAGCTGGCGGCACACGCGCCGGTCGGACCAGACGCGGATCAGCGCCCGGACCTCCTGGTCGCTCCAGTTGCGGCCCGTGTCCGCCACCGTGACCACGTGGAACTGCTCGGAGCCGGACGGGTCGCAGAGCGTTAGGTGGCCATCTGGAGGGACACGGATCCAGCAAAGAGGGGGTTAAATGTGCTGTAAATCGCACCCCCCACTCACCCCCCCCCCCCCCCCCCCCCCTCCCCCCTCACCTCCCCAGGCCTCAACAGCCAGGAAACAGAAATCAATTACAAGTTGACTTTAAAGAGTCACTAAACGACTACAAAGAGACAGATGCCCCCCCCCCCAGGTCAGAACCCCCTTAAGTCAGCCAGCTTTAAGGCCTCAAACATCAACCCCCCCCCCCACAGGACGGCCCCCACCTGTCCGTTAAACAGCCCAGTGCATCTTTTCCATAACATACGTGTTTCTTTGCATCTTTAATGTGGTGTGTGACTGTTTTCCTGTTACACACGGGGGGGGGGGCGAGGGGGGGGGCATACCTGTTCCTCTCCACTTTGCCCCCACATCTTCCTCCATATCGTCACCATCGCTGTTGTCGTCTGAGAAGTAAAGTGCAGATTCTGGTGAACATTCTGCGGACCGAAGCGTCTCTTTGACTGAAACCCTGAAAACGCACCGTCTTCGATCTCGATGACGACCTCGCTCTCCTCGGCCGGCGGCGCCCGCAGCCTCCCGGCCCCGCCCCCTCCCTCGCTCGGCCTCGCCTGCGTCTCCGCGGCGCCGTAGTCCGGCCCCCGGTCCAGCAGGATGGCCTCCACCTCGTCGAAGAACTTCATGTACTTCCCCGGGCCGCCCCCCCCCGCCCCGGCGCCTCCCGCGGCGTGGGCGCTCCTGGCGGTCTTGTAGTCGTACTTGAGGTTCTTGTATTTGGTCCGACATTGCTTCCAGTTGCGCACGACGCCGAAGCCCCTCTGCATGCGGCGCGCCATCTCCTGGAAGATGGACTTGTTGCGCAGCGTGCACTTGAGGCGCTCCCGCACGCGCCGGTCGGCCCACACGCACAGCAGCGCCCGCACCTCGTCGTCCGTCCAGTGGCGGCCGCCCTCCTCGGCGGCGGCCAGGGCGGGGGCCCGGGGGGGCGGCGGCGGCGGCGCCTTCAGGCCTGCGTGTGGTCGTTCAAACATTAAAAGCAGCTGAAACGGGTCGACCGGTTTATTCTCACATGACTTTGAAACCTCCGTTTACCTTCCTGCATCGGGAAGCTTCCTGTGTGGCTCGCCTCCTCCTCCTCCTCCTCCTCCTCCCAGCGCTCCTCCGTCCTCCCCCCTCCTCCCGGGGTGGCGCTCTGGAGGCCCAGGCTCCGGCACTTGGCCCGACACTCCCACCAGCCGCGCTCCACGCTGAGCCTCCTCAGGCGCTCTGAGATGGACTCAAACGTGGCTCTGGTGTCGGCGCGCCGGCCTCCCGCCTCGTCCCACGCCGCCACCAGAGCCAGCACCTCGGCCTCCCCCCACGGCGGCCTCTCCGCCGAGCCCCTGCCCCCGGCCCCCTCCTCACTATCACCTCCTCTTTGTCTCTTTGCTCCTCTCTCCATGTTTTGAGCTGACCTGGAAACGCTTTTTTCCCTCCGATCCCTCTGTCTCTGCCGCCCGGTTCCCTAGGCAACCAGGCGGTTAAGCCTGAGAGCAACGCCTCCATGCTGAATAGCAGCCTCACCACTGGCTTAAGCTGTGTGCCGAGGGGGCGGGGCTAACGGTAATCCGAGAAGCAGCTTGGTATTTGGCTGAAAGCTGCAGCGAGGCGGCCTCACCCCTTCCCCCCTTCCAGAACAAACCAGTTCAGTTTGCCCTGGGCTGCCCCCCCCCCCCGCCCCCCCCGCTGCCAGAGAGGGGGAATTTGAGCTCATGTGGTTTTGTGTTTGTCCCCTCAGGGGTCAGGAGAGCGCCGGGATCGTCACCAGCAACGGAGCCAGTCCGCCCACGTACGCAGCCCACAAGGTACCGCCGGGGCCCTGGGGGGCCGCGGGGGGGTCAAGTAGACTCAGCTACATATTAATATGACACTTCTTAAATAGTTCATGAGCTGCATATTATTTATTTCCACTTTGACGTTAATAATCCGTCTGAGATGCATGAAAAACAAAACCTGCTTTATTAAAGTTACATAAACGTATTCAAAATGCTGTATAACCAAAAACTACAAAGGTCGTTCATCTTCATATTAATGTGATATTACATTATAATCTCTGTTCTAATGTCTTAGAAATGACTCAAAATGAACATCCTGGAAAAAAATAACATTACCGCAGTTAGGAAGAATTTTGATTCTGGTCACAATAAAAAGGTTAAAATGTGTTCTGGTTGTTGGATAAGATTTATTTAGAAAACCAATCACTTGAATATCGTGTTGCATAACTGAGATGAATGTTCTCTGAGGCTAATCCTCGGGATGCTGCACTGAGCGTGTGCGATGGTGACGTGTTGCGTAACCCTCGCCCCAGGGGATGGGGTTGGTGAGCACGGCCTTCCCCCCCGAGGCGCTCCTGAAGCTTCGCCACGGCAACCTCGGCATCTGCCACACGCGCTACTCCACCACCGGCATCTCCGAGCTGCAGAACTGCCAGCCCTTCGTGGTGGACACGCTGCACGGGAAGATCGCCGTGGCCCACAACGGCGAGCTGGTGAACGCCGAGGCGCTGCGCAAGCGGGTGAGCAGGTGCAGCCCTGGCATCAATGCACACGACATGTTGCATTCTGGGTAATACATGGGCTTGTGTGGTGCAGGTGATGCGTCATGGCGTCGGCCTCTCCACCAGCTCGGACAGCGAGCTCATCACCCAGCTGCTGGCGCTGACCCCCCCCATGGAGGAGCAGGACGCGCCGGACTGGGTCGCCAGGTCGGCGCTGTGATAGAACTCGGTGTTCTTTTTTTTTTTAAATCTGCCTTTTTCCAAATGTTCATTTTTCTTTTGGCTTTACTTCAGGATTAAGAACCTGATGAGCGAGACGCCGACGTCGTACTCGCTGCTCGTCATGTTCAAAGACGTCGTCTACGCCGTGCGCGACCCGTACGGGAATCGACCCCTCTGCATCGGCCGCGTGGTGCCCGTCTCCAAGCTGCACAGCGCCGGTACGGCTGGTGGAGCTTCTCTTTATTCCCCCCCCCCCCCCCCCCCCCCCCCTCAGAGGTCTCACTGGTTCTCCGTCTTCTCCTCAGGGGCCGGGGTGGAGGACACGGAGGGCTGGGTGGTGTCGTCCGAGTCCTGCAGCTTCCAGTCCATCGGCGCCAAGTCAGTTGTGCAGCGCGCCGGCAGACGTGTCCCCCGCCGCCGCGAGTGAAGCATGGTGGGTAACGATGGCGTTTTTTTGCGTCCCTCAGGTACTTCCGGGAGGTGCTGCCGGGGGAGATCGTGCAGATCTCCAGGCACGGGGTGAAGTCTCTGAGCGTGGTGCCCCGCCCTGAAGGAGACCTCCCGGCCTTCTGCATATTCGAGTACGTCTACTTCGCCAGGCCGGACTCCATCTTTGAAGGTTTGAAACGCTTCCGTTCTGTTGGATTATTAATGAATACTGTGAGATGATTGATCTCGTGGCGGTGATGGTTTGGGGGGGGGGGGGGGGGTTGAGAACCTCTTTGAAGAACCATGTGACCGTGTGCTGCAGGGCAGATGGTCTACACCGTGAGGCAGCGCTGCGGGCGCCAGCTCGCCATCGAGTCCCCGACGGACGCCGACGTGGTCAGCACCGTGCCGGAGTCGGCTACGCCCGCCGCCCTGGGCTACGCCCAGCAGGTCAGTGCCCCGCCTCCACGGACCGCCTGTGCCAACGCGCTCGCACGCCGCCCAATCCGATGACCTCACCCCCCCCCCCTCTCCTCAGTCCGGGCTGCCGTACATTGAGGTGCTCTGTAAGAACCGCTACGTCGGCAGGACGTTCATCCAGCCAAACACCCGCCTCCGCCAGCTGGGCGTTGCCAAGAAGTTTGGCGCCTTGACGGACAACTTCGCCGGGAAGCGGGTGGTGCTGGTGGACGACTCCATCGTCAGGGGCAACACCATCTCTCCCATCATCAAGCTGCTGAAGGAGGCCGGAGCGAAGGAGGTTTGTTGATGGAGGCGCTCCTCCTTTATTTATTGGAACCTGCGTTTGTAACTCACTCATTTCCAAGATGGATGTAAGTTACGTATTCTGACCCGTGGTCCCCCCCCCCCCTCGTCAGGTCCACATCCGAGTCGCCTCCCCCCCGATCCGGTTCCCTTGCTACATGGGCATCAACATCCCAACCAAGGAGGAGCTCATCGCCAACAGGCCTGAGTTCCAGGACTTGGCCAAATACATCGGTGAGAACGCCGCGTCCATCGGAACACGTGGTTCTATCCCTGCTGCGTCTCAACCTGCCCCCCCCCCCTTGTGCAGGTGCAGCCAGCGTGCAGTACCTGACGGTGGAGGGCCTGCTGTCGGCCGTGGAGGAGGGGATCGCCTCCCTGCAGCAGAAAGACCAGCTGATTGGCTCCAGCAACAAGACCGGCAAGAGGGCGGGTCACTGCACCGCCTGTCTGACCGGGAAGTACCCGGTGGAGCTGGAGTGGTAGCTCACAGGGGGGGGGTGTTAATACTGCTAAGAGACAGAAGTTATGAATATATTCAGCATGGGGATCCTTTCAGTTTAACAGACGTAGTGATGTTTTGAGTGTTTGAGCTTCTTCTCCAGAACATCAGGCTCTGCTGCACGAGGAACCAGAACAGAACCTAGACGTATTTAGAACAGCTCTACCGACGGCTTGTGCTGCAGGACCCAAGAAGGTCAAAGGTCAAACGTGTTTGGATGAGCTACTTAAAGATGTGTAGACAACAGATGCTTTGGTTCTTTTTTAGTGTCATTTAAACCTCATGGATTTACTGTGTCAGAAAAGCGCACAAGGCTGGAGACCAAAAGTTTATTTTCCTCATCAGTGTTTTATTTGGCCTCCTTTGTTACTTTTGTTTTCTCAGCCTTAAACATGCATGAGTAGAATGTAAAAGTGCACAAATAAACAGAATAACTGCAATGACAACGAGTGCTTTATTTTCCACAGATGTTTTATTATAACCAACAGATTAAAAAAAAAAAAAAAGCCATTGAGACAATTAAAAAGAGTTTGAGCTACAAATCATCAACATCTCCGAAAACCACCAAGAGAAGAAACTTCTCACTGACAGCAGTCACCGTTTCCTCAAGATAAAACATGAAAAACCAGAGGCTGCCCCCCCCAATAAACGTCCTGCGATTTAAAAGAACAAAGTGATCATCGCTCCGTTTTACAGACCTGTGTCTCCTAAAGTGTTGTTATGGTTTGAATGACCTGAGCGAGGTCAAGGAGCATTCATTAGGCCCCGCCCCCTCAAGGGTCAGAATAAAACGGGGTTTTAATCCATTTACTTCAGTTACACAGAAGCGGTTTATTGGAGGTGCACGAGTGACCTCAGCTCAGTGCAGGCAGATCCTCTCGACTCCTTCAGACCTACTGATGTGCGTCTGCTGACCGCCGCCGCAAGCTCAGCTTGTGACACACGGCGGGCGGCCCGGCGGCGTGTTGAGGCTGAAGCAGACGGCGCCTCAGCATCTCTCTGCCGTAGCGCTTGGAGCCCGGGGAGGACGGGCAGTGCTCGTCCCTGTAGCGCTTGGACTGGGGGTGCGCGTCCCGGTCCAGCTCCCTGTGGCGTTTCCTCAGGAGGGAGCGGTGGGGCGACAGGGCGAGAGCCGCCAGGGCCGAGGAAGAAGCAGCTCCGCCGGCCTCCGAGTTTCTGGCACAGAAGCGGCAGGGGAGCCCGCTGAAGGACGACGACCTGCTCTGGCACACAAACTTGTGGTAGAGCTTCAGAAAGTCCTCGTCGAGCTTCTTCGGGGAGTAGGAGACGGGGGCGGGCGGCAGGGAGGGGTCGAAGGAGAGGCGGCCCGCCTGCGAGTGGAGCCAGGACTGCGCGTCTGCAGGGGGAACGGCTGGCTTCCACGGAGGGGTGGAGATCAGCCGGCTCTCCGAGGAGGAGCGTTTGGGGCTCCTGGAGAAGCCGTGGGGAGATCTGCCGAGGCCGGCCCCCGCCCACGCAGGACTCTGCCGGACCGGAGAGCCGTAGAAGTCCGATCTTTCTTTGGAGGTTTCCGTTGCGTAGGTGGAGCAGACATCCGCCTGCAGCGAGTGTGCGTTGAGCGGCAGCCTCCTGGACCTGGGAGGCCCGGGATGGCAGGGCCGCGCCGTGCACGCCGAGGGCGGTTCCCCCAGGCGGAAAGAGGGCGGTTCCCCCAGGCGGAAAGAGGGAGGTTCCCCCAGGCGGAAAGTGGGCGGTTCACCTGGCCCCAAAGAGGGCGGTTCCCCCAGGCGAAAAGAGGGCGGTTCCCCCAGCTGGAAGGCGTGGGACACCGTGAAGGTCTCGTTCAGTGAGCTCTCTCTTGGCTCGAAGGGCTCAGAGGGACCAGAGAAGTCCATAACGAGGACCGGCTGGTGCAGTTCTCGACGTGTCCCCCGAGGAGACAGCGTCCTCGAGGGGGACCAGTGGGCGGTCTCCCCCCCCACACACTGCCCTTTCCCCGGGCTGCTTCTGCTCTCCTCCGACAGCGTGCGGTCTGCTTCGTGGTTTGGATTCCTGTGTCTCATCTGGACGATGAAGGTGGTGCCGAGACTGCTTCTGCCCGTGTGACGCCTCCACCTGCGGTACCTCCTCAGCACGGTGTCGGCGGCCTCGAAGACGTGCTGCCGCCGCCACGCCTTTCCTATTCGGCTGATCATGTCGGGGTAGAGCTCCACCAGAGAGCCGCTGTGGCTCCTCAGGCTCATTTCCAGCTCCTGGTCTTGGTCCTCGGGCTGAACATCCATCTCAGAAACGCTCTGGTTCTCATCCAGTGAGCTGATGGTCAGAGCAGTAGAGTCGCTGTTAGACCAACCTGAGGGAAGGAGAACACGGTCACCTACAGGCTGCTTCACAATTGTAAGATCATATTTGACATCGAAGTATGAATAGCTGGAATCCAGATACTGTGGCTCTAATGGCCACCAAACCGTTCTAGAAACGCATTTCTTGCATTTCCATACTTATCCAGAGCTGGAAAATAGTTAAATGGAATTCCTTACACAGCCCAGAGTTTCTCTTTTAAATGCAAAAGCTCTGCTCTGCCATGTCGTGTTTAAAACCTCTGCTTTCTTGCTCTCACCGTTGTCCTCCAGAGGCGCCCGAGAGGTGGAGACACAAGTCTCGTCAGCTCCACCACCTTCATACGAGACGTCAGACTGTTGAAAATAAACCACGATGAATTAAGGACTCACTGAATAATGAAGTATTGAGATCAATTAAGTGCATTTACCTGAGAGCCTTTTGAAACGTCCTGGGCTGGGGGGGGGGGGAGGAATGTCAAAGGAATTGGATTAATAATAAATACACACAAACATCTTGGTTGTCGTGTTGAGCTGTGGATACGTGCCTGTCATTGATTCCTCGCTTAAGTCGGTCAGGCTCTGAGGAGACAACAAGTGTTGGATTGCAATCACTGCACATGGATTTTATATCTAAATTCACAGAGGACTCAAAGACAATAACAATATGTAAATCAATCAAGGAAGGAGGGAGATTCAATATGAGATCTGAAATTCCTCTTTAAGATTCTGGATTCTGTGATTGTTTTTATTCATGTAACAATCATGCAGCATTTCTATTTACTGAACTCTGAAAACTGAGGAATACAAATGTCTTCAGTAAAATATGCATTATATGTTAAATCTATGAATCAGGATGTCGTTTTGTGTCTCATACGAACCTTTGACTCCAGCTGGGTGAGCTCTGCTTTAGACTGCCTCATGTATTGTCGTAATGCTTCAACATGCAAAGAAAAGATACACAATGAGGTCAACTACAGCGGGAGAGACAAATCACCGACACGTCCGTTTAACTGAGAGAAGACAATAATAAAGCTTGTGTAATAACGTGTGTAATTAAATTACTGTTTAATCAGTCAAATGTGTTGATCATTTAGAATACAAATGTCACTAGGATGAGGTAAATACACTGTTTTAATATATGGACATATATATTGTAAATACATATGTGCATGTATATTTTTAATATATATCAACGTTACCGTTACAACACATCCTAAAGAGTATGACGTCACTATGACGTCGCCATTGTAATCTTTAAATCAAGCTTTGTAGTAAATTTACTTTCGCAATTGGTTTCGCCCAGGTCCACTTCCAGAGCCCCATCTTGGTAGTGAAGCTTTGAATACTGTTGAAAAAAGCAGAAGAAACGTTAAGCAGCCATCTCTGACGTTAACTTAAGCTAACGTTAGCTATGCTACTACGCTCCCGCAGCCGCCGTTAGCCCGCTAGCCTCGCTAACGCACCTTGGCTATGATTCGTTCCAGTGAGCTTTTGTACTTAGAGCCATTCATAGTGAGCCGCGAATTCAATAGTTCGTCCATGTTGACCGTAAAAAAACGTTTCTTGACGTGAATAAAGCAGCAGGCTATCCGATGCTGGGAAAAATGGCGCTTTTTGGTTTAAAATTATTTTTGGGGCCCAACGATTGGACGGAGTGGCCTTCACCGTCAATTGGAAAACAGGGATTTCTAAGGTCTTTGATTTCAGTTTGAAAATCAACATAACCAACGAACTTTTGAAATAGTGAGGTCACGTGTGTAATACATTTTAGGTTGGAGGATATTTTGTAATATGGCAACGCGTTTCTTTCTACATTGTTGTTTTTATGCCTAATAACGATAGGTTTGATTTCCTCAACTTGAGACGACTGACAATAACCAAAGCGTTTGAAGTAGCCATGGGCCTGGGACGTCATCCCCACGCGACAAACACTGATACGTTTCCCTTTACTCCATCGAAAACAAAACCCAAATCCTAGTGAACAGAATCTGAATGGGGTTGTTTTCTACACATAGCCGACACTAGTGGAGACTGGTCGGTTCTTGCTTGGACGTCTCTTCGTCAGCATGGCCGCTCGGACGCTGCAGGAGCTCGTAGCCGCCGCCGCCTCGCTGCATCCGGACCGAGTGGCTGTGAAGTATGACGGCGGCCCGGCGTCCGGCGGCCCGGCGGCGCTGCTGAGGTACCGAGACCTGGTCCAGCGGGCCGACGAGCTGACCCGCCTTCTGCGACAGAACTGCGCCCCCAGTGGCGGGCTGGTGGGGCTGTGCGGGTCCGATGATGTGTTCATACCTGTGTGGATCCTGGGGTGAGTTCACCTGACCAGGACGCTGGAATGTCTTCTTTTAAAGGGTATAATAGTGATGATACGTTTTATACCGTCTTTGAGGGTTTGCATATGTAATTTAATTTAATTTAATTTACTGTTTTCTTTATCTTTTGTTTTTATTATTTTGACATGCTTATACATTTAATACCCTCTTTTCTTGCATGTTTTCATACATACTTTGTCTGGACTCTTTCAATCCTGTATGTTGTTGTATGTTTTTTACATGTGTGATTTCATTTTACTTTATTGTTTTGTATCACATTGAGTTCACTCCCTTCTACGCGAAGTGTGCTGCTACAAAGAACTCTTCCTTGACTAAGCACGATGAGACGGGGTGATAAACTGCCGCGTGTTGTCGTGCAGCATCCTGCAGTCACCTGCCGCCTACGTCCCTCTGGACCCAGACGCTCCGGGTCTCCTCACTGCTCGCGTGATCAGGCGCTGTGGCCTCGAGTTCTGCGCTGTGAAGACCGACGTCCTGCAGGTTCATGTTGACTGTCTCATGGATGTGTGGACACAACAATAATGAGCAGGATCTACTTATTGTTATTGTTATTAACCCCACAGTGATTAAGTATAAGTATAATACATAGTAGTCAAATAGTAAAGGTGTAATAAATACGTAAAACGAACTAAAATGAGATAAAAAATCATGAATCCTATTGAAAGCATCATGTTATATCTCCAAGTGTGACATCTCGTGTTTTTCTTACACATCTGTTCATTTTCCTTCCTCCGTCCAGTCGTTCCGTGCGGCTCTCGTGGAACACGCGTCCGTGCAGGTCCGCGCCGTGCTGCCAAAGTTCAGAGTGACCCTGGTGCGCGTGGAGCTGCTGCCCGTTGCCGAGCAACCAGGACCGACCGGAGGCCGCAGGGCGGGCGGCGCCGGGCTCGTGGACCTGGCCTACGTGATGCACACCTCTGGGACCACCGGGGATCCGAAGATCGTGAGGGTTCCGCACAAGTGCATCCTGCCCAACATCCTGCACCTGAGGTGAGAGATCGCTGCTGCATCATCATCATCATCATCATCCTCCTCCTCCCTCCTCGTGTCTTCTCTCTCTGATCAGGACTTTGTTTGAGATGAGCTCAGACGACGTGGTGCTCCTGGCCTCGCCCCTGACCTTTGACCCTTCGGTGGTGGAGATGTTCCTGGCCTTGTCGTCCGGGGCTCAGCTCCTCGTCGTGCCGACCGTCATCAAGAAAATGCCGAGTCGGCTTTCTACGCTTCTGTTTGAGGAAAACAAGACGACTGTGCTGCAGGCGAGCGGGAAAATAACCTCGTTTATCCCTAAAATGTCTCCGTTCTTCCACTAACAAGGTCAATGACTCCATGAACGTGTCGCCCCGCCAGGTCACGCCGACGCTGCTCGGCCGCTTCGGGCGCCGCGCGCTGCGACAGGAAGTGATGTCGCGCGGCTCCTCGCTGCGCCTGCTGGTTCTGGGCGGCGAGGCCTGTCCGCCCGCGGCTCTGCTGAGGAGCTGGAGGCACCGCGACAACCGCACCCACATCTACAACGTGTACGGCATCACCGAGGTGTCCTGCTGGGCGTCGGCCCACAGGCTGCCCGAGGCTCCGCCGCGGGGCCACGACACGTGAGGGCGCCCGTCTGTGCACATTTCCTGTTTACCTGTCAGGTGCCTCGATGATCTAACACCTGAGCGCCCTCCAGCTCGCCCTCTGTGCCGCTCGGCGCTCCTCTGAGGGACACCAGGCTGGAGGTGAGGGACGAGCGCGGCCGCGTCGTCACCGAGGGCGAAGGCCAGGTGTTCATAGGTGAGCACCAAGGCTTCCGACACACTGCTGTAGTAATCATCTACAGTCATGTGATGGCGTGATGTCTGTTCACACGCACTCTTCTCGACAATTAGTGACCTCGGCGTTTGTCTTCGTGGGTCCGTATGACGCAGGCGGGGGGGAGCGAGTGTGTCTGCTGGACGACGAGGAGGCGGCGGTCGCCGGGACGATGAGGGCCTCCGGAGACTGGGTGGAGGTCAGGGACACGCAGATGTTCTTCCTGGGGCGGAGGGACCGGCTGGTGAAGCGCCACGGGAAGCGGGTGAGCCTGGACGGCGTGCAGCAGGTGGGACGCATTTCAAAAGGCTTTTATTGGTCACATGGACGTAAAACTAACTCACTTAGAACGGCGTTCTGATTGGTCGTTCACAACTCTCTTGACTCCGCCCCTCAGCTTCTGTGCGGCCTGCCTGAGGTGGAGGCCTGCGCCGTGGTCCTGCACGGGCCCGTCCGGCTGCTCGCCTTCGTCGTGGCGTCCGCAGCCGGGGGCCAGCAGGGGGAGGAGCCGCGGCCCCCCCGCGGAGCGGACGGCGATCTGAGCCGACTCATCCTGAGCCGTCTGTCCCTGCTGCTGCCGCCGCACAGCGTCCCCGACACGCTGGTTCTGGTCCCGGCCCTGAGCCCGACTCGCCACGGTCAACACAAACATGTGAACAAATACCAAACGTATTAAAAGCAGAAGGCAGGAGTCCTAAAAGGTGCTTCTCCCCCAGGTAAAGTGGACGTGACGGCGCTGATGGAGACGTACGGGACACGGAGACGCTCTTCATCCCGGTTGGATCCCAGCGAGCTGAAGCTGACCCTTCGGTCCTTGTGGCAGGTTCGGACCGTTTACTTCTGCTTCGTCGACATGTCACCTGTCACCCGTCACCTGTCATCTGTCAGCTGTCAGCTAACTGTGGATCCACTCCGCCGCAGGAAGCTCTCGCTCTCCCCGAGGACGCGGCCGTGGACGAGGAGTCCAACTTCCTGTTGAGCGGCGGAGACTCTCTGAAGGCGCTGCGGCTGCACGAAGACGTCCTCGCCGCCGCGGGAGCGACCTCGCCGGAGCTCCTGGACGTCATACTGGGCGGGACCTTCTCCGACATTCTGCGGCACGTCGAGGGGGCGGCGCCGGCGGGCGAGAAACGCCGCGGCGACGAGGGGGGGACACGAGGGGAGGAGACGGGGGCTGTTAAAGTTCCAAGACGAGAGCCGGAAGTCGTGGACCCACGTGGAAACACGCCCGGCGAGGGAGGGGGGGGGCGAGCTCTGGGCCTGGAGCTGAGCTGGTCCTCGGACACGGGCCGCTGCGTGGACGCCTCCCCGGTGATCCTGGCGCACGGCGGCGCCGACCCGGGGGCCGGGGGCCGCGAGGCGACCGTGTTCATCGGCTCCCACTCTCACAGGATCCAGGCGTTAGACCTGACCGGTGGGGGCCTCCTGTGGGAGCGAGTCCTCGGGGGCCGAATCGAGGCCTCGGCCGCCGTGTCCCGCTGCAGGAGCCTCGTGGTCATAGGTCAGCCCCCCCCCCCCCCCCTGCGTGAAGACGTCAGACAGGGTGTTGTTGACATTTGACTAATTGGTATTCGGGGGGGGGGGGGGTTCTTCCAGGTTGCTACGACGGCTGTGTGTATTTCCTGTGCGTCGCGACTGGGAAGACGCGGTGGACTTTCCAGACGGGAGACGCTGTGAAGAGCCGCCCCGCCGTGGACCCCCCCACGGGTCTGGTGGTGGTGGGCTCGCACGACGGACACGTCTACGCCCTGGACCCCGAGGTGGGGCGCCTTCGGATCGCTAGAGGAGGTGAGCTAAGCTACATGTGGAGCAATGAAGGACAATGTGTCCCCCTCAGGAGGAGCGGTGTGTTTGGAGGCGGAGCTGTGGGGGCGGAGCCGTGTTTTCCTCGCCGTGCCTCCACCCGTCACTCAGAAAGCTGTACGCCGCCTCGCTGGGGGGTCGTTTGCTCTGTCTCTGCCCTGTAAGTAGAAACTCTCGCGTTTCACACGCTTTTGTTCCGTTGTTTTTTAAAAGTTGTTGTTTCTCGCTCCAGGACAGCGGCGAGGTTCTGTGGTCGCACCGAGGCGACGCCCCGTTCTTCTCCTCGCCAGACGCCTCCTCTGGTCAGGTGGTCATCGGATCGGTGGACGGAAACATCTGCTGCTTCAGCCACACGGGGGCGCCGGTGAGAAGCGGGATCTGAAGGGAACACTGCGTCGTAGTTTCGATCCAGAATGTTTGAATGCAGGCTGCAGGTGCAGCAGGTGCAGCAGCTCGGTGCCTCGGGCTCAACGTCTCCTTCTAGATGGTTCTGTTCCTTCCACTTACTGAACATTGCGCCTCCTCCTCCTGCAGGTCTGGCGGTTTCTAACCGGCGGTCCGGTCTTCTCCTCGCCGTGCGTGACCCCGGACCGCCGCCGGGTCCTGTGTGGGTCACATGACGGCCGCCTGCACTGCCTGAGCCTCGCCGACGGCTCTCCGGTTTGGAGCTTCCTCACCGCGGGGAAGGTGTTCTCTGGGCCGCGCGTGTTTGACGGCGGCGGCGGCGGCGGCGGCGCCGAGGGGGGAGGGGCCCTGGTGGCCCTGACCTCCACCGACGGCACGGTGTGGATCCTGGACGCGGGGCGGGGGGGACCGGCGCTGGCCCGGTTCCGCCTGCCGGGGGAGCTGTTCTCCACCCCGGCGGTGCACGGGGGCTCCCTGGTGGTCGGTTGCCGTGACGACCGCGTGTACTGTTTGAACTTGAAGGAGGAGACGGGGGGCGGAGCTTTGATCAAAGATGATGAAGAAATAAACAACGAGTCGTCGGGTTCAGACATCAGAATTTAATTTACATTATTCAGAACATTTTCTGTCCCAAACGAACGATTCCAAACGAATGAGCTCTGACATCACACACAGACCACTGAGGGGGGGGCAGCGTGGTGGTGTCACCGGACGTCGTTTGTTCATCGCAGGAAGCTCTCCGCCCCCCACAGCCCCCCTACAGATTTATTTGGACTAACATGGCGCTATCACATTGTTCGTTTAGAGAAATGAGTTAAAAAATGTACATAGAGAGAAGAGCCCCCCCACCCCCCCTTTTTAGTTCCTGTCATAGTTAATTAGTTAATTTGAGGGTTTGAATCCACGGCTTCATTAAAGAATAAAAGACTTGTTGCTTGTAGCCCTTAAAACACCAATGATCGATCACATGATGATACGTGACATTTCACACGTTGTGTGTCATTCGCACAACAATTGTTCACGTGTGTGTGTGTGTGTGTGTGTCCACGAGGAGGAAGATGAGGATGGAGGGCGTTACTTGTTTCACAGTCAGGGGGGGGGTTGGTGAGTTTGTGAGTTTTCTTCGCATTGTGTGTGTGTGTGTGTGTGTGTGTGTGTGTGTGTCTGTGTCTGTGTGTGTGTGTGTGTGTGTGTGTGTGTGTGTGTGTGTGTGTGTGTGTGTTGGGGGGGGTGATGCCTCAGAGTCTGGGGGGGTCTCTGGTGTTATTTGATGATCTGAGGACAGTCGCTCCAGGCTTTGGCCTTCCGCTTGGCGAGCGCCAGCCAGGCCGGCTCCGTGGAGACCTGCGGCGAGTCGCCGGGGGGGAAGCGCTTGGTCACGGCGGGGGGCGACGGCGTGGAGTCGGCGATCTCCACTGGCGAGACACATCAAGCACAGGGTCGCTGTTCATGACTTGGTCTTCAAAACATCAGGAAGATATTAAAAAAAGCTAAAAAGTGACGTCTCGTTTTGTTCAAAATATAAAACTAGAACCTGAATCCTCACATGAATGAACCTTCAAGCTGACGTTTCAGCTCCAATCCATCAATAAATAAATCTATAAAGCGCTGTGTGTGTGTGTGTGTGTTAATTCAATAATGAATAATAATATCAGTAATATAAGCTGACATTAGCGTTTATGTATAAATGTTATTCATTTGACTGGATGAATGGACCTTCATGCAGTAGATGAATCGATCATCTTGTGGTGGAGCTGCTCACCGGTGACGGAGCTCGGCAGAGTGTTGGCCTTCTTCAGGTGTTCTCGCCGCTCGAAGCGTCCCAGCAGGCTGTCGGGCCGCCGCGGCTCCTCTGGCGTCGGCGGTTTGGGGGACGGGCCGCCGCCGGCTGTGCTCTCCGTGGGGCTCGGCGGCGCCACCTGCAGGAGGAGGAGACGGCGTGAGAGGGAGCGAGGGCGTGAGGCCGGGGTGGGGGGGCGGGGAAGACGTACGCTGTCCCTCTCGCGGGTCTGCTTCTCGGCCGCTTTGTTCTCCCGGTGGCTCCGCCGGTCCTCCCGGTTCTGCTGCTGCTCCCTGAAGCCCTTCTGCTTCTGCAGAGCCAGCGTGATCCACAAGGGCCCGGCCTCCTTCTCCTGCACCTTGGAGCCGTCCAGCGAGTGCCGGCTCTGCAGCGAGGGTTTATCTGCAGGACATTTTGACCGATTAGTCTCGTCTCTTCTGACCACATTAACCAGAACAAGGAGATGTTGCTTTAGTCAAGGGCCCCCCCCCGCCCCCCCCCCCCGCACTGACCTTTCTTGAGCTCCGTCTTGCGGTCCGTCTTCTCTCTCCAGGGGATGTTGATGGAGGGGAAGAAGGATCTCTTCTCCTTCGGCTCCTCCTCCCCTTGGACCTGACCTCGGTGCAACTGGGCGACGGCCGACAGTTCTTCGCCCGTCCTCTGCGCCGCGGCCGCCCTCGCCGCTTTGGGCAGCGGCGAGGGCGGCGGCGTGGGGGGCGCTCCGCCGGGCTTCGCCGATGCGTTGGGCCTCCGGTAGACGGGGGGCTTGGAGAGCACCTTCTCGCCGTGTTGTGCGGCCAGGACGGTGGACTTGCCCAGTTTGGCCCGTGGGGTCACGTGGGAGGCGGACGCGTGCAGGTGCTTCCCCCCCACGGCGTCTCTCTGAGGCGACGTGGGGCTGGTGGATTTGTCGGAGAAGACGGAGGAGGCGTCGGAGTCCGGCTCGATGGGGGTGAGCGGCGAGGGGACGCCGTCGAAGGTGTCCCCCGCGCTGTACCGCTTCTTCCTCTTCTCGGCCGACTGCTCGCTGTGGAAGCGCAGGGAGAAGTTGGTCCTCCTCAGCTTGATGCCGAACGGCGAAGGCGTGTCCTCGCCGTCCCGCCCTTGGAGCTCGCCGCCCTCGGACGTTCCGGCCTCCGACGGCTGCGCCGCCGCGTCGGCTCCGGGGCTCGGCACCAGGAAGGACGGCAGGTCTTTGGCGAACATGCACTCGTCCGAGCCTCGCTCCGCGACGCGCGCGCTTTTGCTCGTCCTGTTCTGGGGTTTGCTGGTCGGAGCCGGCGAAGCGGCAGCGGCGGCGATGTCTGACGGATCGGCCTCCCGTCCCGCCTCCTTCTCGTCGGCACCGAAGGCCTCGGAGTTCCGGTTTGAATCTCCGAACTTCTTCTTGGCGGGAGTGATGGAGAACTTGGCGCTGGCGGACATGGTCTTCCTGAGGTTCGCGTGGGGGAACGCCGCCGGGTCTTCGCCGCCGGGCTGGCTCTTGCTCGCTTCCGGGTTCTCGTCGTACTTCCCCTCCTCCACCCCCTTGAATATCTTGGACCGGATGCTGGCCCATTCGGCCAGGACGGACTGGTCCGTGGAGAGCGAGGACTCGTTGAGCGACTTGGTTTTGCCGGATTTGCGGTCCGGCGAGGTCCTGCTCGGCGGCGTCCCCTGCGCCTTCCTGTCGTCGCCCAGGCCCAGCAGGGACATGCAGGCCGAGTCTCGGATCTGGTCCAGGTTGACGGCCGTGCCGCAGAGCTGGGCTCCCGTCACCAGGATGGCGGTGTGGGGGACGTACGGGGACGTCGGCAGGTTGGGGGACTCCGGTCCGGCGCAGGAGGACGAGGCGCCGTCCTGTTGCTCGGACGGGCTTCCGCTTGGTTGGGGGGACGCCGGCGTGACGGGCGTCAGGTGGACCTTCTGGAACAGAATCTGTTTCTCCCCGGAGGAGACCTTGAAGGAGAAAGGCCTCTGTCGCTCCTCCATCTCCCTCCAGCGCAGCTCCTCGGCCTTCCTCTGCTCCTCCTGCTCCTTCCTCATCCTCTCCTCTGCCGTTTTCTTTTCTTCAATCTCCTGCAACCTTCGCTTCTCCGCTTCCTCCTCTCTCTTCCTGTCCTCTTCCTCTTCTCTTAGCTTCCTCTTCCTCTCGGCCTCAAGTTCCTGCTGCCTCCTCGTCTCCTCTTCCTCTTCCTCTCGTTGTTTCCTCTTCTGCTCTTCCAGCAGTCTCCTCTCCTCCTCCCTCCTCCTCTCTTCCTCCTCTCGCATTCTCCTTTCCTCCTCCTGCTTCAGCCTCCTCCTTTCCTCCTCCTCCGCCCGCATCCTCCTTCCCTCTTCCTCCTCCCTCATCCTCCTCTCCTCTTCCTCCCTGACCCTTCTCTCCTCTTCCTCCCATCTCCTCCTCCTCTCGGCATCCTCCATCCTCAGCTCCTCCGCTGCTCTCTTCCTCCCCTCCTCTTCCTCCAGCTCCCTCCTCTCCTCCTCGTGGAGCCTCTCTGGGTAGTGCTGGTCCTCGGGTTCTTCTCGCACCACACCGGGAATCGAACCCTCCTGGAAAGGAGATACGAAGTAGAATCAATGCGTATTAAATCTACAGAAACCCGCTGAGGCGCCTCACCTGTGTGAAGCGCAGGTGTTTCCGGGACAACCTCTGGTTTTTGGGTTTGACGGACAGCTTGTGCCTGGCGGCGGTGTTGTCCAGGCGGGGGACCGCCTGCGGGACGGCGTCCAGGTTGATGGACTCGATGGTGCCGGTGGGTGGGAGGACTCGCCTGGACCTGGGGGACTTCACGGGCGTGCTGGGTGGTCCGGCTTGATGGACCTGCTGGTTATGAAGAGGAGAAGCTCCAGGTGAACACGGAACGTCCTTTTCACACTGAGATGAAATAAATCTCATGATCAATGCATGAGAATCTGTGTCAGTGTGTTGTTACCTTTGGCTCTGCAGGTTCGGCTTCCACCTGGGCCGAGACCTTCAGGGGACTCTGGGGAACCTCTTCCTCATCGGAACTTCCCTCATCTCCCTCACTTCTCCTCACAGAAGGAGGCCTCTGGCCGAACTTGATACCTTGAGCGATCTGCCGCTGTTCGGACAGAGAAGGCGACCCGTTAGGGGAACAGGCCGAGGACGTCACAGAACCCCCCCCCCCCCCACGAGGCTCACCTGCAGGTTCCTCACTTTATCCGAGACGTTTTCCTGGGACATGGCGAGTTCTGGACCGGGCTGCGCCTCCGGGGAGAAGATGCTCTCGTGGGAGAGGGCTCGAGAACCGATGGGATTGGCCCCCCTGTGGAGGGAACGAGAGTCTACGTCCGCCAATCACTTTCAGACACTGAAGGACCTCCTCCCCCCCCCCCACCCCCGAGGCTTCAGCAGATCAATTCAACACTGCAGGAAGATCCCCGACCCCCAGAACTATTCCTGCCGTTATGAACATTGTTCTTAACGTAGGAGGGGGGCA
This sequence comes from Pungitius pungitius, assembly GCF_949316345.1. Lineage (NCBI taxonomy): Eukaryota > Metazoa > Chordata > Actinopteri > Perciformes > Gasterosteidae > Pungitius > Pungitius pungitius. Next base: position 21,143,658 of record NC_084906.1, on the reverse strand, counting down.
GCTTTTATGGTGGAACGACAGATATGACTCGCTGGAGTGATTCATCTCCAGCGGGTAATTAATTACCTCAGATGTCGAGAGGACTCCTCGTCGGAGGATACGACTCCATCGCAAACCTCGCCGGTGGAAAAACTGGCCTTCAGCGGCGCTCCATCGAGCCCCCCCTCGCCCTCCGTCCTCTTCCTCCGCCCAAAGAGCCGTCTGAGGGGCTGGAAGCGGCCACGACGCCTCCTCTCTGCCGGCAGGAAGCACAACGGGTCAGCTATCGGCTCGTGGATCTTTACGAGGGGCCCTCTGGCGAGATGGCGGGCGGGGCCTCGGGGTGGCCTCCTGCCCCGGGTGCGTGTGCGTAGATAGCGACACACAATCAGTGGAGTCAGCAGGATGCCAAAACAAGATGGAAGATGGAGTGAGATGGAAACCTGCAGTTTATACTTATTCATATGTAAAAAAAAAGGAGGTTTGCAGCGTTGGAGGATTCTCAACAACATCCTGACGTCATGTGACATTCGACCTGCAGTCTTTCAACAGATAACAAATCTACACGAGGAAGTCGTGCAAAAACTGAACGAGTCAGAGGGATTATTACCGAACGACTTTTATCTCATTCAAGGCCAAATGCCAAGACAATAAGATTGTAAAAAAACAGAGACTAAAGAGACTCAATATGATTCCAAAAAGTCCCAAAGCGACAAGAAAGAGACAGAAAAAGATTGAGCATGAATACAAAGACAGAGCAACACAAAGAGGCCTTTTGTGTGTCTTTGTGAACCAAATAAAACACATTGCGACACAACGGATGAGGAAATGAGGAACCGACTTTTGGCTGATTGCTTTTTAATTGCGCCTCGTTTCTTATGAAGTCCGAAGGTCCAAAAGCTTCCTTAAGAGCTCTGGAACGAGGTCACTGAAGACAAAACAACACCAAGCTCTGTGCTTCTGTCTGTGTGTACCTGTGTCCATGTGTCATTGTGTGTGTACTTGAGGTCCTCCGTCTGGGGTTTCATGGTTACTCTACACTCCCCCCCCCTCCCCCCGGCTCCGTGGGTATCGCTGTTGGAGCTAAAAGTAGCAGCCGGTGTGTGATTTCACGCTGCACACCGCACCAAGTGCATCATGGCCACGTAGACCCGGGACTGTGTGTGTGTGTGTGGGGGGATGGGGGGGGGACACCCTAACAAAGTTATGAAGACGTTAATAATTCTGGCTTCCCATGGAATTTAGTATCAACCCAGACACTCGTTACACAAAACAATCATAAAGACACAAAACCACCTCAAAGAGACACAAAACCCAAACAAAGAGACAGAATTATTAGTTGTTTAGTAGAAATTAGGGCCGGGACTCGATTAAAAATATTAATCTAATTAATTAGAGGCTTTGTAATTAATTCCTCGAAATTAATCGCATTTTAATTGCATAAATATTTGACCTGAGAACAGTGAGAAGTAATTTTTTTCACATGGATTTTTATTTTTGTTCAACCAATTCCAGCAGACAGGTGTGTTGTGTTGTGGATTCCAGCCTGAGAATCTATGAGAATTGAGGTTGGATTCAAAAGCATCAACAGGTGTGTGGTGGAACAGTGCAGGGAGATAGCAGGAAGGCTGAAGTGTGGAGGATCCTCAGTTCAAACCTGCTCTCTCAGAAGGAGGGTTTGGTTGCAGTCAGGGCTTCAAACTGTTAACTTTAAAACAGTTTTGAGGTTTAGTTAACAATCCCAAGGTCTAATATGAGAAACGGACACAATGAGGCATGTGCTTGAATAGCACAAGGGAACAACTGAAGCCGCTTCAGGCTCCAACCTGCTGTCTGACGTTGTGGGTTCAAGCCCCTTCATGCAGACATCACATCTGCTTTGAAAGAGTTTTGAGGTTTGAGTAGCAGTCTCAAGGTTAAATACGAGAAACAAAAATTTAATTGGTGCATGGTGAGGTAGTGCAGCACAAGAGCTGAGGAGCTACTGTCCTTACCCTGTAGGTTGTGGGTTCAAGCCCAGTCTTGGGTTTGAGCCTTTGGCTTTACTTCAGGTTTGAGTAGCAATCTCAAGGTTAAATACAACAAACAAAGAATTGGTTGGTGTGTGGTGAAGTAGCACAGCGGAAGAGCTACTGACATAAGCCCCTGTATGCACTTGAAGGTTGTGGGTTCAAGTCCAGATGTGGAAATAGCATTTAAAAAGAGTTTTGAGGTTTAGCTCACATGCTCAAGGTTAAATAGGAGAATCAAAGTTGCCAAAATGTGACCAGGACTGGTAGTGTAGGGGTGCAAGAAGGAGCCGAAAGCCTCTGTAAGCGCTGCCAGTGGGTCAAATCCCGCTCCTGCCAAGTCTTGAGCGCACTACTGTGGAGGTAGTAGTGGGGGCATTGTCCCCAGTGGTTGTTTCAGAGAAGTGAACCCTGGGGGTTATGCAGAAACACAAGGCGCGTTCACTTGAGTTATTATGGCATAGAATGATGAAGAATCTTTTGAATGATGATGAATTGACTTTGATGTTAATTGCTTTAGCTTTTAGCACTTATTAGCCATGCTAGGGTTCCACCTTTTTGACGGGAGAGAAGGCCGGATGAGTCAGTAAAGATGAGCAGATGTGTCTCATTCAGTGGTCACACTGACATGAAACTTATTACAGCCTCTGAGGGCCTTTTTCAAGACAATCACATGTTTGTCTACTTCAGGGCATCCTGTGGACAACCTTAAACTGACAGTCTGGCACAGGGTGTAGATTTGTTTACCCTTTTTAGTGCATCCACCCTCCAATTCTCTGTTACATTCAAATTCAACTCACTTGTGCCTTTACCAATGCAGGAAGGATGAATAGCATGGTTGATCCTCCAAGATGCACCAATCCGTCTCTGGGGCAATATCCCATTATGATTTTTTATAAATGTCAGTTACCCAAAACTAAAGGATTTAGGAAGAGCCACCATGTCCCTTGAGGGTTGAACCCAGATAAGGTTTAAAGTTAATCTAATTAATTTCACATGGATTTTTATTTTTGTTCAACCAATTCCAGCAGAAATATAGTACTTTCAGAAATTCAGGTAGCCTATAGGTAAGTAGACCTTCTGTAAACTATGTTTTTTAAGTAGACCAATACTTTCAAGTACATTCAGAACATTGGTTATTTTTTCAGACGTGGACTTAGTTACCCTGGTCCTTAAACCAGTCATCTGGTGCAGTGTGGGTTGGGTGTGGGTCCTTGTACGTCCACGCTAGCTGCTAATTGTGTTGCGTTGAGGTGATACTTGAGGCTCGATGTGAATTCCTTGTTGCACAGCTTGCACACAACCACGCTCTTATCGACGCTTCCATCCGTGTGTTTATTATAAGAAGATTTCCCATTCACGGGGCCACCCGACACGGTCTCGTCAGCTTCTTCGTTCATGTTCACTGTGGTTTGTTGTTGTCTGAAGTCATGGACGCTAGTTGGTGCTCCAGTATAATCGGTCCCCCCGAAACTCATCCAGTGAGAAACGTTCCGCGGTGCAAAAAATAAGTGTAAAAATGCGTAAAAAATGTTGAATGTGTTATTTTTTGTGTAATTAATTAATCTTAATTCACATTGTAATTAATTAATCGTAATTAACGCGCTAAATTCCTGGCCCTAGTAGAAATACATATATATTTAATTGTAAATGGTAGATTGTGTGTCTGCAGGTTTGAGGTTGTGTGATTTTTATGAACACAACTCGTACCGTTAAAACTCACCACTGAGTGCAGTGACATTGTGATGTGACAGCGAAGGCTCCCGGGGCCTTTCGGCTCTGGTACAAAGCCCACAATGCACTGCTGCCGGCGCGCTCACTCCCTCATGCATGAAACCAGAAAGGTTTTATTCCCCCCCCCCCCAGCATGGACGGCTCAGCGCGTCCGGTCGGGGGGGAACATCTCCTTCTGCTGAAGGTAATCAAGCAGCACGAGCGACACTCAGAACAAAAGGGCTCATGGACTTAGAACGTGTAAAACCAGAGAGACGCAGTGAGGGGGGGGTGCAAGTTGCCACGGGCAACCGCTTTTAAGCAATGAGCCATCCTCCGCCTCAGCATAATTAACAAAGAACAGGAGGCCGCTTCCTTTCGTTGGATCAACGTCTTCTTCTAGCGAAGAGGAGAAGAAAGGAGTCAGAATCACAGCACGCCATGCTGCTCTTAAAGGGACAGCGTCTCCTTAAGAGGCTTTACCTGGGCCTTTGGATTGGATCGCCTCTAACAGCTGGTCGTGCTTGGTGTCCGTGGCATCCGTCGCCATGGTCACCGCGCACCTGGGCTCTGCAGCGAGAAGAAGGACGGATGACTGTCTAGCGTGGACTGGTGACACCCCCCCTCCCCCCCACTGAGAACACAGGCTGCGTTCCAGTCTGCAAACCGCCACAGACGCACCGCGAGTGTTGTCTGCTCACCGGCATTTAGATACACTGTGTGTGGACGTCTTGAAGAGTGGACACATTGGCTCACTGTGAGACGTCCACGGAATGAGACACCCGACCGAGCACAGAGCTGATCCACGAGAGAGAGAGAGAGAGAGAGAGCCATACTGTTTGCAGCTGGATCAGCAGGCCGTGGGCTTCCTTCCTTGGGGGGGGGGGAGAGCAGGGAGCGGGGGGAGTAGGTGGGGGGGCTTTGTCCTGCCAGCGTAGAACAAGGAGCACAAGAACACGTCTGAAGATGCTGGTCTTGTGTATTCAGTCTGCAAGGAAACAAGAGCAGGACATGTGTGTGTGTGTTATTATTGTTGGGTGTTTGTTGTTGTCGTTGTTGTGTGTATTGTTGTCGTTGTGTGTGTGTGTGTATTTTGGTTGTTAGGGTTAGGGTTGTTCTTGGAGTGTGTGTTGTCGTTGTGTGTGTGTTTGTTGTCCTTGTGTGTATTGTTGTCGTTGTGTGTGTGTGTGTGTGTGTGTGTAGCTGCAGTCAACAGAGCAGCCGGAGATGGATGAGAGAAGCAGGAGGATCAGCTGTGTGCTCTACAGGCAGTGGTTCTCACATGGGGGGGGGGGGGGGATTTGTTTTGTTCTGCACTCATAAACAGGAGAATATCTGTAAGGTACTCCAGAAGGTTCCAGAGTTGGAGCTTCACGTGTTAATGATGTTCAGTTAGTGAAATACGGTCCATTTAGAGTCGAGCAGACCATCCAGCGGGGGGGCGCTTTAGGGCGGGGCTACATGATGACAGGTCACACATGTTCATTCACACCTCCACAGACGTCGTCTCTCCTCGACAACAACTGCATGTCCATCAACGCTCTCCGCAGCTTGAACAGCCTCTGGTTTCCATGGCAACATGTTGAAGCAGCAGCAGAGGCAGACACAAAGTCCTCGTCCAGCTCGTCCAACAAGTACGTGTTGACAATTGTTTCTCTCGATGCGTTTTGTTTCAACACAGAAGGCACCAGCGAGATGTTACAAATATGGAGGACAAACATCTGCGTGGTGATCCAGAGCTGTGAGTGTCACCTACCCAGAGAATCTTCTTCTTCTGCTCTGGTCTTACTTTTATTACTCTTTATTTATACGTCCTACTGAGACACAACGATTCATTCAGCTGTTTAAGACAAAGACAAATAAATGAATTACATTTAGCTGACGCTGTTATTCAAAGCGACTCGTTGCATTTAACCTCCCACACAGTGGGAGCAGTGTGCTGCTGCAAAGGCACCCAGGGACCAGCTGGGGGTTGGGTGTCTTGCTCAGAGACACTTGGACAATAAGCCACCAGGGTTCAAACCGCCAACCTTGCATTTCCCGGCGCACCCGCTCTCACTACACAGAAGTAGAGTCATTTCCTCATAGACGTCTATGGGAGCAGAGGAGTCGCCCCCTGCTGGTCACTACACAGAAGTAGAGTCATTTCCTCATAGACGTCTATGGGAGCAGAGGAGTTGCCCCCTGCTGGTCACTACACAGAAGTAGAGTCATTTCCTCATAGACGTCTATGGGAGCAGAGGAGTCGCCCCCTGCTGGTCACTACACAGAAGTAGAGTCATTTCCTCATAGACGTCTATGGGAGCAGAGGAGTCGCCCCCTGCTGGTCACTACACAGAAGTAGAGTCATTTCCTCATAGACGTCTATGGGAGCAGAGGAGTCGCCCCCTGCTGGTCACTACACAGAAGTAGAGTCATTTCCTCATAGACGTCTATGGGAGCAGAGGAGTCGCCCCCTGCTGGTCACTACACAGAAGTAGAGTCATTTCCTCATAGACGTCTATGGGAGCAGAGGAGTCGCCCCCTGCTGGTCACTACACAGAAGTAGGGTCATTTCCTCATAGACGTCTATGGGAGCAGAGGAGTCGCCCCCTGCTGGTCACTACACAGAAGTAGAGTCATTTCCTCATAGACGTCTATGGGAGCAGAGGAGTCGCCCCCTGCTGGTCACTACACAGAAGTAGACTCATTTCCTCATAGACGTCTATGGGAGCAGAGGAGTCGCCCCCTGCTGGTCACTACACAAAATGCAGCTTTAACACGTGAAGCTTCACTTTTCTTACCTGTGTATGTCACATATTGAATAATAAGGCACCACCCACCCTCTTCTTGAGATATTTCACTTTATACCAAAATAATTCACTAGCCGACTACTCGATGTGAACATCCCTCGAGCTTCTGCACCACAAAAGACCTTCTCAGAAAACCAGCAGCCATCGGTGCAGCTATAAACACCACCTTCATGAATCATGGAGGGCCCTGGTCTCCGCTGCGTCGCCGCTCTCTAGACGTCCACAAAGGATTTCAGAGCACGGATCACATGACCGCCGTTACATTTTCCACATCAGCCGAGGGCTACGTGTCAAACACAGACAACGGGTCTTCTTGCTCCACCTGCATGAGCATCTTACACCAAAGCTACGGTTTTCTTCACTAAACTACGTCACCTACCCCTTCGGCCGGTTTGCGCTTCTTCTCCGTGAGCGAGGCTCGCTGCGAGCGTGAGGCCGTTCCACCTGCCTGCTGTCACTGTGGATCTAGGGCATCACCTGGAGTCAGGTGTCAGACGTAGCGAGGGTGTGTGTGTGTGTGTGTGTGTGTGTGTGTGTGTGTGTGCGTGCATCAGGGAGAGTGAACACCCCTTTGAGTATTCCTGTATCGATGATGATTGGATTTGATGCTCTGCGACGCAGCCACAGACTTTAGGGAAGAGAAATGTTGCTGATGGATGTTTGAGGAGCACATGTACAGTCTGGGGGGGGGGGGGGGGGGTGTCTCCTATGTCTGTGCTGAGAAGGCACAAAGTGACACTTTGTTAGCGGCCCACCAGAGAACAAAGTGGCATTCATCGTCTCCAACACAAAGGCGCCCGTTGTGCGGCTAACGCTAATCGAGTTAGCACGTGTCTACGTATTCATTTTGTGCCGATACACAGAGAGCAGAGACCTGGAGACGTGAGTCAGCATTTTTTCCCCTGGTCTCTGAACAAAGGGCTGATCCCAGAGTCCCCCCCCCCCCCCCCCCCCTCGAGACCTTAAACCCTGAACCTTCAAGGACTCACTGACATCACCTGTGAAACTCTGGAGAAGCTTTCAAGATTCCGATGGGAGAGAAATGTCACCTCTGTACTCAAAGTTATCAAATGGGTTCATGTAACAACTTCAATAAGCAAAATAGAAAAGTAATTTAATTGCCTTAATTAAGTCCCTAATGACTCTGCTTCTGGGTAGTGACCAGCAGGGGGCGACTCCTCTGCTCCCATAGACGTCTATGAGGAAATGACTCTACTTCTCTCTTGATTTATTCCCTCAGTAAACATTGTAAACATGAGTTTATGGTCTCAGTCTCTAGTTTCAAGTCTTCTTCAATGCAGCATGATGTTCATTTAGTGAATGATGGTCCATTTAGAGTCAAACTGACCATAAAGCAGGAGATGCTTTAGGGCGGGGCCTAACATCAACAGAGACATGCACATCTGTAATCAGTCAAGTTTTCACAACGTGATTCTATAAACCAATGAGTGACATCACAACGACCACATGGCTGAAAACGCTGACTTTTCCGACGTCACCTAAGTGCCTCAAACAAATCTTGTGTTGTTTTAAGAGATAAAAATGTGTTGCAAAGAGCACAAATGCGGCATTAAATAAGTGTTACTTTATAAAATGTTATTCGTCAAAACGGTTGATGATTTTGATCCGGTTTGAATATCTAAATAATAAATACTATGAACTCATAATGGGTGTTATATAACTTATGTTATATATATTATCAAAACATGTTTTTGAATGTATTTAGACGAAAGGTGTGTCTGGGGTTCAATCGAGTTTTTATGTGAGGTCAAAGGGCCTTAAATGAGTCCCATTAAAGGGAATCTGTCAGCGGCTGATATGAGATGTCAAATGACGTCACCAAACATGGACAGCTTATCGATCCTAATCGATCAGTCAAACACCCAAAGCCACCATCAGGCTGTGAATTCCTCCACCAGCCTCCTGCATGGACCCACCGAGGCGAACATTTCAAACGGGAGAAGCCTTTCGGGCTCGGATCGGTGAATCCTGTGTTGCACATGCGGCCCGCGCGCGTCCCTCCAGACTCACGCGCCGTGCGGGAGCCCCGCAGGATTCACGCCGTCGCGGGTCGATCCGCGGCCGCTGATGGCCGCGCGGGGAGCGCAGCTGTCAATTGGGGGGCAGCAGAAGCAAAGAGGAGAACAAAGAATGTGGCCTTCGCTTCTCGCGCAAACATCCAAAGAGATTCGATCCAAACACGAGAATCGATGCGCGTTGTTTCACGTTTGCTTATTTATCTGCACATTAAACCCAGCCGGCATGTTGACATCGAGGTTTTGCGCATTTCAAGTCGGATCAAAGTGCAAGTGTCAGCCCATCCACAGCGCGCGCGCGCACACGCACGGACAAATATATACACACACACACACACATCTGCGAGGGATGGAGCGGGTGGACTGATGGACGGAGACAAGGTCATCGTGAGAAATGAAGAACAACAATAAAAGCAGAAATAACCAACTGCACCTTTCCGCGAGTCCTCCTCCCGGCGCGCGCAGACCCCCTTTGTGTGGCCGATGCTGCTGCTGATGGTGCTGATGGTGCTGCTGCGAGTGCACGACGGGGGAGACGCCTGCACGTACGTACGCACGCACGCACACGCGCACAGCCAGTCCCAGCACAGCACGCGTGCTAGACTGGAGTGGGTGGAGACGGGTGGGGGTTGGAGACGGGAGGAGGGTGTGGCTGCGAGCGGCGCGGAACGCACGAGCTCCCCCCGGCACGTCACGACGCGAGCGCGTTCCCGCCCGTCAGCTCGGTGCTGGTCGGAAGTCACTCAAGAGGAGGATGAAGAACGAGCCCCGAGGAGGAGGAGGAGGAGGAGGGGAGGAAGAGGAGGAGGAGGAAGCGGAGGACAGCACCAGGGTCGATTTCATATGCTGTGTTCTGATCATCATCCAGAAGGATCCTACACATCCATCTCCTCCCAAAGATTCCATTGGACTTCATCAGTAAATACACAATCATCACAGCTTCCGGGGCTCCATCATGTCGGTTCTGGAGAAGAAGAATCTCCACCTTTCAGCCCGTAAAGAGGAAGAGAAGACAGAGAATGGAAAGAATGGATTCATATTTGGCTTTTGGATGAAACCATTTGCTAAATCGGGTTTCCCTGAATTTTGAATATTTTTTTCTGTTTTTTTTTTAAATCCAACAATTGATTCCTTTTCCACAAACATATCTGTAATAAATATAAAATCGTTCTAAGAGATAAGTTCTCCAATAAAATGTTAGCATAAATACAACATAGAATACAAAACAGCAACTATAGTTGCTGTTTAAAGATCTGATCCAAAGATCAAACCAACACAGGCATAAAGGCAGATTGACTTTATTACAGGTATTAAAACATTCAAAGCCCTTTGGACTCTGAAGGCCTTTTGTAAAACGTGCCAAGATTTAGAACATTTTAAAGCCAACTTCCAGGACGTGTGCAAATGATTAATATTAGAATCGGCCATTTCTTTCCTCCACCGTTTAAAAGCAAAGGACAATACTGAATCCAACTATGACGTCCTCAATTTCTGGTAGATCTATGAGCTTTTAACTCTAGTATTTAAGTATTTGTTCACACAAAATAGATTTCCTCAGTGTTCACATTCACCGTGGTCCTCTGCTTGGGAGAAGATGTGTGGGCCTTTGTGTGGAGCCCACTGCAGAGCTGCATGGGTGGATGAGACGGAGTCAGGTGGTGTCTCTGAAGGGAAATACAAGAACACAATGGGTCTTACTGCTATGTCCAACCTTTACAACGTACCACACCTTAAGTTTCCTTAGAGCAATCACAGTCTCCTCAAATATGGCTCAATGCTGAGGAACATGCAGAAGGCACCAGCTAAACTACACTTCCCAGCTGGCATTGCGGTACTGCAGGATCAAAGACCAAAAACTTAAGCTGACTGCATATATTTGCAGAATAACAAAAGCCTTTCCTGAATGCACTTAATATTAATCGTAATAGTTTCAGTGCACATGGGAGGATTTTACTTTGACATTTTATAAAAACCGGATGTTGATGGAGCGTCTCTAAAAATGTACTTTACTAAATTTGGCATTAGCTTCCTGTTACGACCCCGCCCTTCACCTGCTTGCCTGCTGGTGGCGGTGTCTTCCAGGGAGGGCGTGAGAGATCGCACACCCCTGCTCCCCAATTTACTTTTGATTGTGGAGGGGATAAAAGTCTGGTTTCCCCTCTCAACGCCCGCCTCTTCCTCCAGGGGAGCGACTGCCTCTGGAGACGTCACTTTGGCCTACCTTTGTTGTCTTATCCAATGCATACCAACCTTTTCTCTCCCCCCATTTGGACTATGATTTTCCCTTTTGTTTGAACCTAGACTTTGTTTGTTTAGTTACAGTTATTGAAAAAGCTTGAATAAACTCTTGCGTTTAATTTCAGTGGGCTTGTGTTCTTTATGTTGCGGTCAAAACGAGCTGGCCGTAACATAAATTGGGGGCTCGTCCGGGATTCCTATGGGGGTAGGAAACGTTGGTGAGTATTGGTTGTATGTGTGTGTATTTTTGTGAATGGTTACCTTTATAATGGAGAACTCTGGTTAGTTTAGAGTGTTTCCAGCTGGATTGTGAAAACAGTCCTTCCAACGGAGCACTGTTTGTTGTTTTGTTTTGTTATTTTGCCTTTCTTGTTTTTGGAGGTTATCCTGGGTGGAGATTCGCTCTCTGTAGGGGGTACGCTTCCGGACTTTCAGTTGTACTGATTGTCGCGGAGCTCAGCGTTTAAAGTCGCCTCGAGCCCGGTACATCTCTGAAGACCAGGTAGGATTCAGTTAGTGTGTTCTGAGTTAGGGGCTGGGGTTTTCTCGTATTATAAACGGTAAACCATTCTACAAAATTAGTAAAGATCAATCATTGTGTTCATGTGTAGAGTGCGGTTTCTTTTCGCGCTTACACTATGTTTTGACTTGTGGGAAGTCTTCGGAAGTTTTGTGAATGAAGGTTGTGGAATACGGTGACGTGATTCCTATTTTGAAGCAGTGGCTTATGGGAGTTGTATTTCGAGTAAACAGCGTCTCACGTGTGTTAGATAGCAGTCTCGTTTGTGTCACTGTGCGTATACAAATACGAACAAAATGTCTTCGGTGCTCGAAGATTTCTTTGCGTGTCCATCAGCAGCTTTGCTTGAGAGTTGTACAAAGGAGCAGTTGGTACAAGTTGCCGAACACTTCAGTGTTGATCTTACTTCTCAGGAAAAAAGGCTGAAGGAAACTATGATGACTACGTTGAAGCGATCACTTGTGGATAGAGGAGTTATGGAGGTAATTAGTGAATCGTTTGTGCCGACCCCTGCTGAGGTTGATAGTGAAGGTGAGACCAAATTTCCTGAATTGTCTGTGCAAGAGAAGCAATTGTGTTTAGAGGCCGCGAAAATTCGTGCTGAACGCGACGATCGCGCTATGAAAGAGCGCGCGGCAGAAAGAGATTTTGAAGGGAGGAAATTAGAGCACCAGTTAGCCATGCGAAGAATGGAGTTTGAGCTTGAGAAGGAACGTGCCGAGAAAGCGTTTCAGATAAAGAAGTTGGAGTTGGAGTTAGCAGTAAAGACCGCTGAAGTTTCACAAGCGAATTTGCCTCCTGGTTTACCGCAGCGGGCCAATCCAGGTGAACCTGTGTTTGACGTTCACAGAAATATGAAATTAGTTCCGCCATTCTCTGAGAAGGAAGTGGATAAATATTTCTATCACTTTGAACGTGTTGCTTTGTCCATGAAATGGCCGAAAAGCTTTTGGACCTTATTGTTACAGTGTGTGTTCACAGGTAAAGCACAGGAAGTTTATTCTGCACTCTCACTGGAACAGAGTGGTGAGTATGAGGTCGTGAAATCTGCTGTGCTACATGCATATGAACTCGTGCCTGAGGCATATCGTCAGAAATTTAGAAATTTGAGTAAAACTGATGAATGTACTCACGTTGAATTTGCCAGAGAAAAGGAGAACTTGTTCGATCGTTGGTGTACTTCAAGGAAAGTTACAACTAAAGAACAGTTAAGAGAATTAGTCCTCTTGGAGGAGTTTAAACATTGTGTTCCTCATGTTGTGGCCAGGTATCTCACTGAACACAAGGTGGATACACTTTCTGAAGCAGCTGTCATGGCTGATGAATTTGTGTTAACCTATCGTGGGTCATTCAGTTCAGTCTGTCCTAAAACCAGCGACATGAGTAAGTCTAAGTTTTGCTTTCAACCTAAGACGAAGTCTCCTGTGATGAGTAGGAGTATTAAGGCGACAGTTGCTGAACATTCTAGTAAAATTGCACTCTCACGAGACATGGTTTGCTTTTACTGTAAAAAGCCTGGTCATAAAATATCTGACTGTCTTGTTCTTAAAAGGAAAGAGATTTTCAAAACCTGTTGCTTTGGTTTCCACTTTACCGTTGACCATTGACACTTGTGAGGAGAACGATTGTCATTTATCCAATTCTAAGGATAAATCTGTTGAGCAGAGTGTAAGTTCGTCCGTGGACTATACACCTTTCATAACTGAAGGGAACGTGTCATTGCTTGGTTCAAAGGAAACTGTGCCAGTGCGTCTTCTTCGAGACACAGGAGCCGCACAGTCGTTTCTTTTAGAGGGAATTTTGCCTTTAACGTCTGAAACCGCTACTGGATCTCAGGTACTAGTGCGAGGTTTTGAGATGGGGTTTGTTGAAGTGCCTTTACATCGAATCCATCTGTCCTCAGCCATCGTATCTGGTGATGTAGTAGTTGGTGTTCGTTCTGCACTTCCAGTCCCTGGGATTACGTTTATTCTGGGAAATGATTTAGCAGGTGGAAATGTTTGGGGACGGAGTGGTGTTGCAGCTCCGCCCATAATCTCATCTATGCCCAGGAAACCTGATGTGGACAACTGTAGAGAATTTCCTGATTTATTTCCAGCCTGCGCAGTTACTCGATCCATGGCAAAACCACAATCTGATAATCAAGTTGAAGTTCCATTACATGACACTTTCTTTTATACTTTGAACACAGGTGAGCAAGGATCTGAGGAGTCTAAATGTCCTGAGCAAAAAGACCTGAAGTCCTGCTCTTCGTTGCAGACAGATTCTACAGTGCTGCAAAGTGAATCTGCTGCTACACCTGTGGTTCTGTCCACTCCTGAGAAAACCCATGTTGATCTCTCAGATGTTGATGACTGTTCTCTATCTTCTTTGTTCCAGGTCTCTCGAGAGGACTTAATTAGAGCTCAACAGAGCGATGACACTCTTAAGTCTTTATTTTCTGCAGCAGCGTCTAAGAAGTGTTCTGATCATCAATCCTCTTCGTACTTTCTTGATGATGGTCTGCTTTGTCGAACAGTGGTCCTGCATGAAGCAGTTTCGCTGGAACCTAAAACACAGATTGTGGTTCCTTTTTCGATGAGAGATGCTGTGTTGCATTTGGCTCATCAAGGTCTTGCTGGTCATACCGGCGTCCATAAAACATATGATCGGGTTTTGCGACAGTTTTATTGGCCTAAAGTAAAACGCGATGTAGCAAAACACATTCGATCCTGTCATACATGCCAGATTACCGGTAAGCCAAATCAAAAAGTGCCTGTAGCTCCATTTCAGCCTATTACTGTCGTGTCCACTCCTTTCGACCATTTAATAGTTGACTGTGTTGGTCCTCTGCCCAGGTCTAAGACTGGTCACCAATACCTTTTAACTGTTATGTGCCAGACTACTCGTTATCCAGCTGCTTATCCGTTAAGGTCTATCACCACAAAATCTGTCCTGAAGGCCCTCACTAATTTTATGTCGACCTTTGGAATTCCCAAAGTTATTCAGTCCGATCAGGGTTCGAACTTTATGTCCAAACAGTTCTCAAAAGCCCTGCGTCAACTGAGAGTCAAACACAATATTTCTAGTGCTTATCATCCGCAAAGTCAAGGAGTTCTTGAGAGGTTTCATCAAACCCTGAAGTCCCTTTTGAGGTCATATTGTGTGGAGCTCGATGCGGATTGGGAAGAAGGTCTGCCGTGGATGTTACTAGCGATACGTGAGGTAATCCAAGGAAGCCTTGGGTTCAGCCCAAATGAATTAGTGTTCGGACATGTAGTGCGGGGACCTACGGCTGTGTTAGCTGATGAGTGGCGAACGTCTGAACCTTCTGAGAATATATCAGATTACGTTGGTGGATTCCGCCGTAGACTGTATGAGGCACGAGCTCTCGCTAAAAAGAAGTTGAGTAAGTCTCAAATGAAAATGCAAAAACATTTTGACAGGAAAGCTAAGCTGAGAGAGTTTCAGGTTGGTGAACAAGTACTGGCTTTGTTGCCTCTACCTGCCAACCCATTTCAAGCTAAATTCACAGGACCCTACAGTGTGGCTAAACGTCTTTCAGATAATAACTATCTGTTGAATACTCCGGACCGGAGAAAAAAACAACAAGTCTGTCACAGCAACTTGTTGAAGTTATATACAGATCCTGTTTGTTCTGTTGTTGTGAATGTAGTAAACTCTTGTGACTCTTTTCCAGAATCGTCTCCTCTCTTTAACAGCACGAGTGAAGATTCTTTGGAGAATGCTGATGAGGATGGAAGTTTTCTTTCTCGAGAAAAAGTCGACGGACGACTTAAAAACTCTGAGATCCTTCTTAAACTGTCCTCTCATCTTTCTTATCTGCCAGAGAATGAGAGGAGTGATATCACCGAATTGGTGAAGTCATTTCCCTCTCTTTTCCTTGACGTTCCTGGTCGTACTTCTGTCATAGAACATGATATCGACGTAGGAACCTCCTGTCCAGTTAAACAGAACGCCTATCGAGTCAATCCTTTTAAAAGAGACCTGCTGAAACAAGAGGTGAACTATCTGCTTGCTCACAATCTGGCTGAATCTAGTTTCAGTGCATGGAGTTCTCCTTGTGTTTTAGTAAATAAACCTGATGGCTCATATCGATTCTGCACAGATTATCGAAAACTTAATTCTGTGACAAAGCCGGACTGTTTCCCTTTACCTCGAGTTGATGACTGCATCGATCATGTTGGCTCGGCCAGTTACGTCAGTAAATTCGATCTATTAAAGGGATATTGGCAGGTGCCTTTGACTAGTCGTGCGAAGGAATTATCCGCCTTCGTTACGCCTGATGCTTTCTTACAGTATACGGTAATGCCTTTCGGAGTTCGAAACGCACCCGCGACTTTCCAGCGACTCGTAAACCGTATACTGTATGGAATGTCAGGATGTGAGGCATATCTTGATGACGTCGTTCTATATAGTTCCTCTTGGTCTGAGCATCTCACTCAGATTAAAGAACTGTTCTCTCGCTTGGAGAAGGCGAATCTCACCATTAATCTCGCTAAATCAGAATTCGCGAAGGCAACCGTTACCTATTTGGGCAAGGTAGTGGGGAATGGTTGCGTAAAACCCATTGAGACTAAGGTAGAAGCCATTTGTACCTTTCCAGTTCCCACCACTCGTCGTGAGTTGCGACGGTTTCTTGGCATGGTGGGATATTATCGAAGTTTTTGCGAAAATTTCGCCAGTGTAGTCTCACCTCTCACAGATTTGTTGAGTCCGAAGATACCTTTTAAATGGTCCGAGACATGTCAGCAAGCTTTCGAAAATTGTAAGGCTTTGTTGGCATGTGCTCCTGTTTTGACGGCTCCAAATTTTGAAAAATCCTTTAGTCTTGCCATTGATGCCAGTGCTTGCGGTGCGGGCGCTGTTCTCTTACAGGAGGATTCGAACCAGGTTCAACATCCTGTAAGCTACTTTTCTAAGAAATTTAATCGACATCAACAGGTATATTCTACCATCGAGAAGGAAGCTCTTGCCCTAGTGTTGGCCGTACAACATTTCGAGGTATATCTAGGGTCAATTGCTGCGCCTATTACCATCTATACGGACCATAATCCGTTGGTTTTCTTAAACCGAATGAGGAATTCAAACCAGCGACTGATGCGTTGGAGTCTCATTCTACAACCTTTCCATCTTGAGATTAAGCACATTCGAGGAAAAGATAACATAATAGCTGATGCCCTTTCTAGAGCGTAACATTTCTGCGTTGCCTGTTCTTCCTTTTCTTTTCATCTCTAGGGCCCAGAGATGTTGGAGCATGAAGAGGAGCAGAAGACGTTTTCTCGGAAATCTAGAAATTTTGTTGTATCTTTTCTTAGTGTAGTGACTGTTTCCTTGTTTTTTAGATTCGTGGTCGAATCTTTTTTGAGGAGGGAGGTGTTACGACCCCGCCCTTCACCTGCTTGCCTGCTGGTGGCGGTGTCTTCCAGGGAGGGCGTGAGAGATCGCACACCCCTGCTCCCCAATTTACTTTTGATTGTGGAGGGGATAAAAGTCTGGTTTCCCCTCTCAACACCCGCCTCTTCCTCCAGGGGAGCGACTGCCTCTGGAGACGTCACTTTGGCCTACCTTTGTTGTCTTATCCAATGCATACCAACCTTTTCTCTCCCCCCATTTGGACTATGATTTTCCCTTTTGTTTGAACCTAGACTTTGTTTGTTTAGTTACAGTTATTGAAAAAGCTTGAATAAACTCTTGCGTTTAATTTCAGTGGGCTTGTGTTCTTTATGTTGCGGTCAAAACGAGCTGGCCGTAACACTTCCTCAAAAAGAAGATAAACTTAAATATGGATTTGACATACATAATTAATATTTAATACAAACATTTTAATTTGTTTGAGTCTGTTTTAAAACAGTTTTATTCTGATAGTCTTCAACCCCGGAAGTGAACGAGGCTCTCATCTCTAAAAAAATGTATTCCATTTCATACTTAAATCGTCTTTAGTTTGGACAAGATGAAGATCCAACACTTCAGAGGTAGTAGACACGTAAATACTCGAGACGTATATTTAATGTGACTATTTATATTTATGAAATCGGAGAAAAAAACGATTTTATTTTCAAGCTCAACCGGAAACGCCTCGATGGACGCCGTCGAGTGTGACGTATTCAGCAGTCCGCTATGGCTACGTCACCAACGGTTAGTCCGCTTTGAGTGAGTTACAATCCGAACGGAAGCGAACGATGCCCCCCCGGCGGCACGGCCCCGGTGCGAAGGGGGCCGGAGGCCCGGTGGTCAACCTGCGGACGGCGGGGCCCGTCTCGGTCCGCCGCGGCGGCTCCGCGGTGCTCCCGTCGGTCCTCACGTTCCTGGTGATCGTGGCGTCCGGCGGCCTGCTGCTGATGATCGAGAAGGGGCTGCTGAGCGGCGTGGAGACGCCCCCGCCGATCGGTGCCGGGAGGCGGCCGCACGACCCGCGGCGGACCGGAGGGCTCCAGCCCGCCGCCGACGACGTGGATTCACAGGTCGGAACCTTTTTAAGTTTAAACGTTCTTAGGTTATTTAGTGATAAAGGGATACAACCACAAACAATACATCTAAAAGCTTTAGTTATTAATGCGCTTATGAATAAACCATGTTTATTATACATGCTAACTATAAATAAGCATCGTTTTTATTCTTTAAAAGAAGCACACAGCGGTTCAGTTCTGCACTTCCGGAATGTCGGGGGTCTATTCCCATCATGCACCTGGTTAGTCTTCCTGTGACAAACTGACCTCGATGTGGTGATGTCATACTGATTTTTTCACCGTTAAACGTTAAACTGACACTGACATTATATTGAATGTTCCCTTTAAAACAGATCCTCCAGGAGATCCGAAACCGGACCATCGGGACCGTGTGCGGCCAGAAGAGCATGCCGCAGGACGTGTGGTCCCTGAGCGCCCTGCAGAGGAGGACGCTGCTGCAGCACGTCCTGGTCAACGACCGCCACCGCTTCCTGTACTGCTACGTCCCCAAGGTGGCCTGCTCCAACTGGAAGAGGGTCCTCAAGGTGCTGAGCGGCGCCCTGGAGAGCGTGGACGTCAGCGTCAAGATGGACCACCGCAGCGACCTCCTCTTCCTGCACTCGCTGAAGCCCGAGGAGATCCGCTACCGCCTGGAGCACTACTTCAAGTTCATGTTCGTGCGCGAGCCCATGGAGCGCCTGCTCTCCGCCTACCGGAACAAGTTCGGGGAGATCGAGTCCTACCAGAGGAAGTACGGCGTGGAGATCGCCAGGCGGTACAGGAAGCCTCCCGCCAAGGACGCGGCGGCGCAGAGGGGCGACGACGTCACCTTCTCCGAGTTCGTCCGCTACCTGCTGGACGAGGACGCCGAGCGCATGAACGAGCACTGGATGCCCATGTACAACCTGTGCCAGCCGTGCGCCGTGCGCTACGACTTCATCGGCTCCTACGAGCGGCTGGAGGCCGACGCCGAGCTGGTGCTGCGCCGCGTGGGGGCGCCGCCCGCCGTCCGCTTCCCGGAGCGCCAGACGTGGTACAAGCCGGTCACCGCGGAGACGCTGCACTACTTCCTGTGCGGCCTCCCGCGGAGGCTGCTGAGGGAGCTGCTGCCCAAGTACATCCTGGACTTCTCCCTGTTCGCCTACGCGCTGCCCAACACCACGGCCGCACACTGCCGCCGCTGAGGGGCCCCGGGGGGGGGGGGGCTTTTATACCCAGAACCTTTTCTAAAAAACTATTTTATACCGCTAGAAAGTGTTTATAGCTGTTACACATTTTTACTCCAGATGTTTCCTGAACATTTTTTTAAAGAAAACAACCACTAAAGCTTGAAATCAGCTGCAGACAAAGAATAAAAAAACCATTTCATTTCCTACGCGTTGTGTTTCACATCGATGAGGAAAACACGGTCAAGGGACCAAACTGGGTCCATGTTTCTCTGCTCTGTTTTCTCATCGTAATAAAACACCAGTTACATTTGTGTTTCGCTTTATTACAAGAATAACGTAATAATTTAAACATTTAAAACATGAAGCACAATACACAAACGCACACGGGTCGTATTTGTCAGAAGAACTAACCTTCAGACAGTGGAGTCAGATAGAAACAACACAGACGTGTTTGGAACGTTCACATTAAAGACCTGCATGATCAGATCCTTCTCTGGCTGTTAATCCTTGAAGCTCACGCTCCTAAAAAGAGGCAGGAAAAAGGTGTTCAATGCTTGAGGCCCTTTGATGAAATACGGCAGGAGTATTTATATAAAAACAGTTCATGAGGATAACCTTGGTTTGCTTTAAAATGTCCCGGCCCAGGCTCAAACCTCGAGCCCGAAGCCTCACCTGTCTGCGGGCCGCGGGGCGGAGCGGCTCGGGGTCCGGAGGATGGAGCGCTCGGGGGAGGCGTGAGAAGCGGCCGAGGCGTCGAGGGACGACGAGAAGGAAACTCCCTGTCGACGCATCTCCTGCACGGCGCGCTCTCTGGGGACCAGAATCCAAAATAAATAAATGCATCAACCCTTAGTTTGTGCAGATGTTTAAAAGTAACGAGAACATAACAAAATGGGTCGAGGCGGGAGGAGCAAACGCCCCTCAGGTCACATGATCGCTCACCGCTCAAAGCGCTCGCTGGTCAGCTGTCTCTTCAGGACGTCCATCTCCATCTGCAGCTCGGACACTCTGGCGCGGAGCTGGGACACCTCCCTGGAATGCTCCGCCCTGACACCGCCCACAAACACACCGCGGTCAGCTGGGTAAGACAAACGTCTGGCGGCGTGAGTCTCCGCGTCGATGTGCTTTACGTTTTGCTGTCGGCGAGAGTCAGTCTGTCCCGGAGGACCTTGAGCTCGGACTCCTTCTCGCTGGCCGTCAGGTGGGTTTGGAACTCCTTGTGCCGATTGGACGAGAGGAGGGTCTCCAGGTTGCGGACGGTCAGCCTCTCACTGGTCATTTGCTTTTTAAGAAGCTCCGCCTCCGACCGAAGGTCCTCCAGTTCTCCTGTGACCTAGAAAACGTGATGTTACACACAGTAAAACCCTTCAGGAGGAGGAACTTTCATTTAGTGGACACACTGGCGCCGTCCAGGACCAGTTCTAAGTGGTCTCACCCTCTCCAGGTCCATGCTCCTGGAGGTGAGCTGACGTACAGCGAGCTCCTTGTCGGAGTCCAGCTTGACGCACAGCTCCCTGACGGACGCCAGGTCGGAGAGGAGCTCCGCCTTCTCCTCCCGGGCTCCTTGCAGCTCCTCCTCCAGGCGGGACATCCCGCGCACCAGAGACGACACCTGGGCCTCGTAGGCCTGCAGGGCCTGCGTGTGCTGGGGGAAGGGTGGGCCGTTAGAATGTCATTAACACGGGGCGGCATGTCTCTGACCCCCCGGGTCTCACCTGTTGGATTTCCCTCCCCTGGGAGCCGACGGTGTCGCGCAGGTGTCGGCGCTCGGCGTCCGAGGACAGCAGCTCCAGGCGGATGGAGCTGTTGAGGCCTTCGGCCTGCTGCAGCTTCTGCTCCTGCTGCTCCACCTCCGAGTGGGCCATCCTGAATCGCTCCAGCAGGTCCCTGTTCTCCTGCTCCTGTGGGAGGGGTCAACACCAACTATCAATACAGGGGGGAGGGGGGGGGGAGGAGGACGGCATATCTGCTGAGACTGTTCTTCTTGCCTTTGTGTTGATCAGCTTCTCTATTCGGGACACTTCAGAAATGTACGAGTGGACCCTCATCTTCAGCTCATCCTTCTCGTGCAACACCTCCTCCATCTCCACGTGCACAGCCTGCATACACACAGCAGGAGGTTGACTCCTCGCTCCCCCCTCCTTCCTCTGCACCCTCCATCCCCCGTGGGGGCCCTACCTGGTTCTCTCGGGTCATGGTGGCCAGGTCGTCTTGCAGCCTCCGGTTCTCTCTCACGGTGACGTCTTTGTCCCTCCGGAGTCCGGCCAGCTCCTCGTGACCTGCGTCCAGCTGCCTCCTCATGCTGGCGATCTCCCTCTCGCGGCTGAGCAGCGCCCCCTGCAGCTGGCTGCAAGGATCACAGCGTTAACGCCGACTCCAGTGGGGGAGAAGATCGAGGCTTCAAGAGCACGGTACTCACGCTAAAGAGGCGTCCATGTTTGTGACTGTGAGCCTCATGTCTTTGAGGGCCTGCTCCTGTGAGAACATCATGACGCCTCATTAGAGCACAGCTCCTTCTCACTTAAAAGTCATTATTCCACATTCCATGGTACGGTTTATTTTTACAACAAAAGGAGAATTTTGTAGTTGAATTCTTTAACTGAAGTGAAGATAACTGACTCGATTTGACTGACAAGTTCTGAAGCTTCACATTAACTAAGTCAAACTTAAGAACACTGTGCAGGTGCAGTGAGGAGGAGACACCGTGGACATGGCGTGAGGATGAATGGGACCTTCCTTTGAACATCTCCATGAGGCCGGTCGGCGGTCGCTACCTTTTCACAAAGCTCCTCCTGGAGAGCCACCAGTTTCTCGGTCTTCTCGTCCACCTCGTCCTGCAGAGCGTCCTTCTCTCTGTCCAGAGCCGACACGGACTTCTGAAGACCAGCCACGTCCTCTTTGTGCTTGGAGCCCCGCTGACTCAGCTCTCCTGTGAGACCCAACGGAAATCCATCAAACGGCCCCGAAATAAAAAGAACCGCGATAGAGCGGCCGAAGCTTCGTTACCCATCGTCTCCTCCAGCTCCCGGATGTGCTGACGTGCAGCTTGCAGCTCGCTGGTCTTCACAGACAGTCGGCGCTGGGTGTCAGACAGCGACTGCTCCGTCTGCTCCTGCAGCAGCCTACACACACACAGTCATATTATTCACACTGGTCCTCCAGTGGCTTATTTGGATCCATAAAGGTCTTGCTCAGGTAAACATGCATTTCTTCTAGAGCTCTGAACCTTCGTTCCTGGCTCACAATGTTCTGCCTCCAACACAAACCTCAGCGCGCTGGTCTGGGCCCTCTGATGAGAAACCTCCTCAGCATTCTGGACCACAGCGGCAGAGCGAAGCCTCAGCTCCTCCTCGGCAGCCTCCCTGTTCTCCTGCAGCAGACCCACCTGGGACCTCAGCTCCAGTCTCTCCCGCTCCAACTTCCCCCCAAAGGACAGAAGAGACAGCCGCCATTGTGACCACATGTGTCCATTAACATAAAGACTTCATTAATATTACACATTCATTCAAGGCTCACGGTCTTCACGGCGTCCTCCAGGTCCCTCCTCTCCTCCTGCAACACATTCAAGTTACAAAGCGTGATCTCTGCTTTCAGCATCGATTCATCTGTACATGTTGTCACTACCTGATTTAGGAACACTGTTATTGTACAAATACAAGCTTAAACATCCTGATTTCTTTGCTTTAAAAATGATCAAAACGTAAAGAATAAGCGGCGCTGCGCCTCCTCCTTCTACTAGTCGACCTGCTCACTAAGATACGAGTCGATAACCATCATGCAGAACTCACCCTCCCTCTCTCCAGCAGAGCGTCTCTTTCTGTGGTGATCTGCTGGATTCTGGTCTCGGCTCGTTTCACCTCCTGCTGCAGCGTCAGCAGGTCAGCTGACCCGTCTGCTCCACCGGCCAGCTGCAGGTCCTCTTGAGCCTGGAGGGACAGAGGAGCGAGACACACTGGGTCCTCAGAAGGTGCGGAGAGGAGAAGCTTCCCATCCGGCCCGGGCCCCCTTCCTCCAGCTCACCCGTCTCCAGAGGGCCTTGAAGCGGTCTCTCTCCGAGCTGAGGTCCTTCACCTTGTTCTGGATGTCCTCCAAGTGCTCCTCAAAGTCCAGCAGAGACGCCTTCAGCTCGTTGCGTTCCTTCACCAAGCGGAGCAGCTCCGCCTCTGCGACGCCCCCCTGAGAGCGCACGCCATTCACCACACACATGAGGATCATCTGAAGGAATCTGTTCAACCCAACGCCACGTTTTAACGTCTTCTCCTCGGTGTCGTACCACTTTCGACCGAGGACTCCGACTGGGGCTCGAGTCCGGCCCCCCGCCCCCCCCGGCTCTCCTGTAGCGGTCGGCCTCCTGCCGGTAGCGATCCCGCTCCTCCTCCAGACTCTTGACGAAGGCATCGAGGCGCGACGGGGAGCGCTCCCGTCCACAAACGCCGTGCTTGGCCCGCATGGTCTCCAGCTCCAGGACCAGGTCTTTGTCTGGGGGGGTCAGAGACACACTCATGTAGAGCCGAGCCCAATCTGCTCCATTCACAACACTGCAGCTTGTTTTGTTTGTGTATTCTGCACTGCTGCAGATAGAAGATGCCGTCAGGAGGCACTTAATCCAAAGAATCCCCTGTTTGCACATTTAGGGTTATGCTCTGAACTTCCTTTAATTCAAAAACCATTAAAAGCCAGTCGGTACGGCCCTCTATGCTAATGTCATGATGTAAGGTGTTAATAATCACTCACCAGCAGACATCATGTTCTCCATTTTGTCCTTCAGCCGGAGCTTCTCCTCCTCAAGGAAGTTCACCAGTCCCTCCATCTTCTCCTTCTGCTCTCTGAGGACCAGCAGCTCATCGCACAGACGGCCTTTTTCAAAGTTTCCTTCCGACTGCTCCTGGATTTCACCGTCAGAAACAGATTATGTTTTCAGCTTGTGCAACAACACCGTTCACTGGAGAATGTACAGAGGAACTAAAAGAGTGTCACCCTACACACCCGTCTTAATGTTGTGATGATATCCTCCAGGTCTTCAATGGTTCTCTGTTGCCTTTGAATCTCTCTCTGTTGAGGTTTGTTTTGCTTATTCACACTTGTATGAGGATAATAAAGTAGTTTATTTGTATGTTAAAGGCAGAATGAATACGTGTTCCTACTTTGCTTTCTTGCAGCTCCATGTCGGCGGTCTCCAGCACGTGCTCCTTGTCCATCTCCAGCCGCTGGGCCAGGTCGTCCACGTGCGTTAGCTCCTCGCACAGCTCCAGGTTCTTCAAGGACAGGTTGGCCACTTTGTTGGAGGCGTCATCCTTCTTCTGCTGCAGCGCGTCGACCTTCTGATCCAGAGTCCTGTTGGTCTCCTGCAGGTACTCGATCTGTAGAAAGCAGCAGCAGGTGGTCAGCGGGCTCCAGACCACCACGAGGGTCCCTTCTCTCCAGAGGAACAGAGTTCACTGCTTGGGTTAAAGGACGCCTGAGCAGCTCGTGTCCCAGAAACACACGTCTGCATGTCATGGGGGTCCTGCTTGCCTGAAGGTTGAGATGCGCAATCAACTTCTCGTTGCTGATGTTCTGGGCCTCGATGGAAATGACATCATGAGGCCGTCCTCCACGAAGAGCGCGGTTCATGCGTTCGATCTCTTTGTCCCGCTCCTCCACCTAAAAGATGTTACAAATAACATTTACAAATAACATTAAACGTGTCATGTGCATTTCTGCTTTGAACTCACGCCTCACCTGCGTTTTTAAGTGTTTTATAAACTCTTGAGCGTTTTCCAGGTCTAGTTTGACCTCTCTGATGTCATCCTGCAGCTCCTGGATCCTACACATAAACAATAAGAGTAATGCAAATACTAACATCTCCCATATCAACCGCGTGGCTACCGGCTGCCTCAGTAACACAATAACAACAACAACACAGCTCGCACGCCACATTAAAGGAAACAGACCTTCCATCGGCCATGTGCAGCAGGTCGGCTATGTACGGGTCATCGGGCTGCGGGGCGGGATAGGCCGATGTGGAGGAGCGAGGTGTGAGCTCATCGATCTGCATCCTTTGCCGTCTGAACGGGATGCTGCGCTTCTTCCCACCTGAGAGCGAGAGAGGATCCGTCCTTCAGTTCGCTTTGGGTCTTTGGTTTCTCTTTAGAATCTTTTTTTTTTTATTTGCACAATTAAAAAATAATAAAACATAACAGATACATAATTTCACAGTGTAGGAAGCCCCCACCTAAACAATGTGAAACTATGACAAGAAACCCTTAACAAGGAACCGATTGTGTTAGACTTTACCCGGCGTCTGCACCACGGCTTGCATGTTCTTCTCCTGCAGCTGTTGGATGCGCTCAGCTTTCGCCTTGCTGTCCTTTTCCAAGCAGCGGACTTTGTGCGCATACTGGTTATTTAAGAACTTCAGGTCAGAGGTCTCGTGGCCCAGTTTCCTGATGTGGGTCTTCAGCTCTTAAAAAAGACAAGATTGCGTGCGGTCATCTGACCAGTTTGGTGAGCGTCAAGGATGTGGGGAAATCTGACGGTATACACAGAGGAAGGCCATTATCGCAACTCACCTCTGCCGACTCGATCCTTCTCCTCCTTCAGCTTGAGAAGTTCCAGGTGCAGCTCGTTGTTCTCCCGGACCACTCGGGCGTTCTCCGCCCTGTACGGCTCCAGAAGGGCGTCGAAGGTTTGCGTTTCTTCCTCGGTTTTCCCCGCTGACAGCTTGAGGTTGCGCAGGCTTTCCGTTGTATGGATCAGGTCACTGCAACACAAGGAAACCACATCAGAGGAGCGTCTCAGCATCAGCAAGAGATCACAGGAGTTACTGGATTCACAGGAAGTAGTGAAACCCTGGTACTGAAGAAGTGTGGCAGCAGGTCCAGCCAGATGCAGCTCTCACCCGAACAGCTTCTCCACCAGCGGCAGTGACTCGATGCCCAGCGGGTGCCGGTAGCCCAGCTGGTCCAGACGCTTCCGCAGATTCACGAACTTCCTCTCCGCGTTGTTGTTCATGTTGGCGGCGCTCAACCACTGCCAAAGCGCGTACAATAACGTGACGTTTATTTTAATACATGTCGTAAATAAGCGCCTCACTAATACACGCTCTTAAATGTGGAGAGACATACAAAGTGTACGAAATAAGTATGAAGGGCTTATGCTAACCAGCAGCTAACTAACTTAGTTTATTGGATAAGGTTATGGCATAATGTAGCTAGCTTATGTGCTAATGAGCTATTAGTACAACCAGTGTTATTTAACGAAAGAGCTAACTAACGTTAGCATAGTTGAGCTAACCTAGCTAACGTCCACCTACCGTGATCGCGGGGACAGTTTGCGGGACTAACGGCTCTACATAACCGACGTAAACGTCTCTCTTCGGGTCAATAACTCGCGCTGGACTGCGTGGAGCGTAACATGTTGCCCTCCGTTAATGTTCGATAGTCAACAACTAGTTTGGGTTGACATGTTTTCTTTCGCGGTACCGGGGTTTGAAAAGAGCGCCGACGGCCCGCGGCCCGTCACCATGGAAGCGCCGCAGCGGGGGCAGCGTGTTTTGCGAGCCGGCGTTGGCCGAGCAGACGGCGGAGGGCGGAGTCACACTCGTTGTTCATGTTGAACAAGTGTGAACGTAAACTGTAGAAAATATGTCACATTCTTAACGGTTGGATAAATACACATATTCGACACAGCACTACATAGATTGGACGCAGCAAATTTATTATGTACATATGGCATAAAGAATACAAATATAATGAACATATTTAGGGCAGGTCTGTTGAATTGCAAAGAAACCAACTCACTCTCACACACGTGCAGAAACATGTGTGCATATATATAAGTGTAAAAATCCATTTCATTAGAATACACTGACACACACAGATGAAATGTTCATTGTCCAATAACAAAACAACAATAACAGTACAGGATAGTTAGTGAGTAGCTAGTGATCATGGGCCAATGTGAGCCTGGAGGGAACCCCTCCTGGAGAAAGTGCAGATCAGATCAGTGGGACTGAGCAATGCTGGAGAAGTACTCCAACATGTCCCTGATGGTGAACTCCATGGTGATTCCAGACCCAGGGTAGCATCTGCCGATCAGGTCCTCAAAGTGCTTGTACTGTCGGATGAACTCGTCCTGCATGGAGTGCCACACCACCTGGTGGAGCGGACCGGCTCGTTAGGGGAGGAGCGATCGCAACCAGCAGTTTCCCCCCCACAACACCACTCACCTGCAGCAGACTTTCTTCATCGCACAGATGTTTGTCAACCTTCTTGTAGAGGTTGTCGAGTCCCTTTTTTACCTCCTTGCCGGGATACTCCTTGATGACTTTACGCAGCTCCTGCTTGTTGAAGGCCAGCTGGTAGCTCACCTCCTCCTCACGGACGCCCTGAGCCACGCGGGCCTCGACTCCTTCGAAGAAATGCTGCAGAAGAATACAGCTTTGAACACAACCTCCCCGTGAGGGCTGCCGTCCTGCAAATGGACACCTCTGGGCGCACGCAGACTTACGTTGAGCTTTTCTAGCGGCTGGCCCAGAGAGTTGATCACGTAGGACTGCAGGTGGTCGGTGTACTTGTGCTTGGCCTCTCGCCGCTCTGCGTCCAGGCAGGAGATCTTCAGACGCGACAGCGTGGAGAAGATGTGGTGGAAGTTCTCCATCATCACGACGTCCCGCGGAGTTTTCTGGCTTTCGTTGGCGACCTTCTCCACTGGGGGGGGGGGGGGAAAGAAGACAACGTCAATATTCACTCTGCTTGCGGGCCATCGGTTCTCCTCCAGCTCAGCCTCACCATTCATGAAGACGGCCCTGATGAGTTTCACGTAAGCTTTGTCCAGGTCTCCTCGGCGCTCAGCGTTACGGAAGATGGTCTCGGCCAGCTCGGCAAACTCCTCGAACCCCGTGACAAAAAGGAGGATTCCCACTTTGCTTTTCTTAGAAATCTTCACTTCCTCCATCTGTCTGATCTGAGCCGACTGGGGGAGAAAAGCAGGGCTTATTGAATCCACAATGCGACAAAGACCAAAGGGGACAATTCACCCCCGAAATCACAAAACATATTCATCCGCTGATCTTTTGCCAGAGTGTTTTGGTGTGAGTTGGAGACTGTTGGAGATATCAGCCGTAGAGACGTCGGCCTTCTCTCATCATCACGGGACATCTAGTCTCGTAATGCTGGAGAGAAGACTTCTTTAGAGTGAAGTCAAAGCTTCTTGAGTTAAATCTGCATTCTCTCTCCTGACCAGCAGGGGGCGACTCCTCTGCTCCCATAGACGTCTATGAGGAAATTACTACTTCTCTCTTTATTTATACCCTTAGTAAAAATGAGTTTATGGTCTCAGTTTCAAGTCTTCTTCAATGCAGCATGATGTTCATTTAGTGAATGATGGTCCATTTAGAGTGAAAGCAGGAGATGCTTTGGGGAGGGACCACCAGGGAAACAGTCCCTTTAACTGGTACTCACAATGCATTTGTCAAAGTTCCTCTTGACCGTGACCAGCACGTTGCCCAGGGTGGTGCTGAGGTAAGAGGCCGGGTCGACGTTCTCGGCCGTCCACACGTGGTGACTCATCTTCACCAGCATGTACAGAGAGTTGAAGCTGTCGATCTTGTCGCCCAGGGCGATGAGACTGTTGAGCTCGGTCTCGATGCTTTGAAAGATCTTATTCATCATCAGCCGCACGAGGTCTTTCCTTAGGTAGCAGAGAAGCAGACCAACAGGTGAAGCAAAGAGAGGGGGGGTCATTTAGGGACACAAACCTAATGGCCTTTTATATCAAAGACGTGACGAGAAAGCACTCACTCTGAGGAGAGAGACTGTCTGTGTTCGGCCTGGGGAGGAATCCTCGACGCGGTGCCTCCGTCCGCTTCCTCCGTCTCAGGCTGTCAACACAAGGAACAGAAAACGTGACATATCCAAACCAACGTGGCTGTCACAGAGTGCAGCGGGGGGGGGGGGGGGGGTGTAAATTCACCTGAGCGAGCGGGGGCATCACCGCCGGGTGCTGCTGCAGCTTGAAGAACTTGCTGATGAAGTCCTGCTCGGCGAGACAGAGCGGCTCCAGCTCACTGAGGACCTGCTCGAAGATCTGCAGGAGACAACGTCCTCTTTCAGCACAGAGCAGCACGTGCACATAAAGTACAGAGCGACCAAATCATTTGTTTAATAAATCAACGAAGATGAACTGTGTTAATAATAATAAAACCTCGCCTCCTAACTCGAGGTGCAGCTCGGTTCAAACTAACTCATCGGTGTCACCTTGTCAAACTTGGTCCTGTCGGCGACGTCCAGGTCCGATGCGGACATGTTGCCCATGTCCAGCAGCGAGGAGGACTGGGAGCGCCGGCTGTTGGCGCCCTGCACGGTCAGCTTGTTGAGGCTCGAGGTCGAGCCCGTCAGCTTCCCAGAGCTGCCGTGCAGGCCTAACGCGGCACAGGGTGGGGGGGGGTTAGACATTAAGCATGATGCTGTTATTCAACCGACTAAACGGTAAAAGGATCCTACAATAACATGGACACATGAACGTTAGCTTTCATCGGGCATAGAATCACAACATGGTGCGTCCTTGGGTGCGGCGTGTGAGGCTCGGCGGTACTTACTCTCCGTTTCCTGTTTCAGTGCACTCTCTTTCCGCGGAAGCGTGGCTGCAGCCAGTTAGAAAAGGCGGGCATCAGAGACAGAGACAGGTTAGAGAACATGCAGCATGGGGGGGTGGGGGTGTTAGACGTACACAGTTACATATATGCTGCCTTGCACTGCGCTGGCTGAGCTTCTGACTTATTCAGGAACAAGCTGACACAGAAGGCAGGAAGCAGAGTTTCTAGCATTCTGGAGTTTTAAACAACAGTGGCAGAGGTCTCCAGTGACGTCATCAGGAGGAGAAACTAGAGGCGGGACTTCAGCATCCTACAAGCACACGTCAGCTTTGTGATGCAGAAAAGACCATAAGAGATTTAAAGTGACTTCTGTGAGAAGGAAAACTGGAGGGAATCATCTAGAGAAGTGGGCTGGAGGACAGAAGGTCCTCAAACACCTCGTCGCTCTTACCGAACTTGCCCTTGGCCTCCTTGCTCGTACCCGCCATCTTTATCTTGGCCACCTCGAAGAAGTCTTTGATCTCTCGTTCGTATAATCTGCTCATATAGTCGACGTAGGTCTACAAAGATAAAAGAGATGAGAACTGGAGATGGCATTTGTTTATATTTGAATTTCTCCACTTATGATTCTTTTCCTGAAGTAAAACAAGTTTAAAGTTGACATTTCTTTTGTAATTGAATGTTTTTACCATTGAATGTTTTTACTTCTCTATAAAGCATCCTTGCTGTTACCACGGTAACCACAGCTGTGGCCAAATCAACAGATAATCTTATGATTATAACGTTTTCAGGGGGGAAAAAAGTAAGTTTCTTTTTCCAATTCCCAATAATCTGGTCTACTTTGTTTTATTTGATTCCCCATAAGACTCTTAAAGAGGTGATTAAACCGTAAAAGGTGTGGATCGATCACGTGACTCGCACTGACCCTGGACAGGCCCTCGTACTTCTCCCGGTGGGTGTTCTTCAGCCACTCCATGAGCTTGGCGTAGCGCAGCAGGTCCCGGTGGAGGGGGCTGTGTTTGGGCAGGCTCATCTCCGTGTGCTGGGACAGCGTGGAGCTCTGGTCGTGGCCCTGGAGGAACAAGGGGCGAAATGTTTGCGTCCCGTTCCACTTCCATTCATTTAAGAAAACGCACACTCGGGGCACACTTACTTTCACAAGCATCCACCCCCCCCCCAGATGTTTAAGAGGTAAACAACACTCAACAACA
Source organism: Pungitius pungitius (assembly GCF_949316345.1). Lineage (NCBI taxonomy): Eukaryota > Metazoa > Chordata > Actinopteri > Perciformes > Gasterosteidae > Pungitius > Pungitius pungitius. The sequence goes on along the minus strand of NC_084906.1, from coordinate 21,112,966 downwards.
CAAACTCTTCCCCCCCCCCCTCGTGGTGGCTTCCACCGACTTGCAGGCGGAGCAGGCAGGAGGTTACCTCAGAGTTAGCACCCAAACACGCAACAAGAGACAAAAGGAGCCTCTTAATGTCCCTTTTTGTCCGCCGATGAAGATGGAGGAAGACGAGCGGGGACCATTAAGAGATGTTAGAAAACGTGTCCCATGCAGCAAACGAGGGGCCGCGTTAGAAAGATTTCATGTAGGTGTGAGAGGTCAAACACTAGCAGCGTGATGTGGGGGGCGGGGGGTGCTGGGAGGGTACTCACTGGAAGCGACAGACAGGAGGACCTATAGAACTGAGGGATGGTCATTTTGAAGTGACTGAAGTGGTTGAACTGACAGAGACAGAGAAGGATCAGAGTGGGATGATTCAGAGTGAAAACAACACGCAAGAACAGGAAGGAAACAAGAACAGGAAGGAAAGGACACAAGGAGAGAAGGAGGAGTCCCAGCTGAACAGGAAGTGTGGCGTGCAACGCGTATCCTCCCCCCACTGGTTGATTGAGGCTTTGCAGGTACGTGTGGCTTCCTGTTACCTGGTGAACAAACACGTTGTTGAGGTGGTTGGTGAGGCGCCGGGCGAAGGTGTCCCTCAGCTCGGCGAACAGGAGCTGCTGCTGCGTCACAGCCGTCAGCTTGTCGTGACCTCCGGAGGAAAGGAAAAAGAGACGCCGTGATTACCGCGTCGCCGTTTGGAAGCACTTTGGGGGTCGAATGGAATGAAGCTGAGGGCGGGTGGACCAACCGGGCCGCAGGGCCACGTTCATGCACTGAGAGAGCGCTTCGGACGCGTTGATGCAGGCCTCGATGCCTTTGGGGGAGGTCAGGTCCCCCTCCTGCAGCGCTCGGATGTGACCTTTGGACAGGTCCATGTAGTTCTGCACAGAGGAGAGGAAAAACAATGCAGCTGTTGACTCGGGGAACTAAAACCCGTCTTTATTCTCCTCAGAGACTCCATTGACTGAGCAGATGAGTGACTTCACGGTTTCAAATGATTCGTTCAGATTCCCCAGTCACACAATAACAGAAACCAACTGAAGATGGATTCAGAGGTAGAGCAGTATTCTGTGAGGTAATACGACTCTTCTTATCAATGGAATCTGGAGTGTTTGAAGAGAACAAAGATAACAGCTTCATACATCGCTCACTTAAACTGTTCTAAAATACATCCAGCAGAACCTCCCTTTGCTCTGGTTCTGGTCCTCTGAACACACATGCTGGTACTCATACGAACACACGTCAGGGCTCCTCACCACCAGGAACTGGATCTCGTCCAGCAGCTTGACGTTGTTGGTGTTGCTGATCTGGATGAGGCGGTTGCTCTGGGAGATCTGGTCCATCTGCTCCTTGACGCTCTGCAGCTTCTCCTCGTAGCTGCTGAGCTTTCCCTCGATGGTGTCCACCTCGCCCAGCGCCTCGTCCAGCAGCTGCATCAGGATGTTCACCTGCTTCTCCGACGCCATGATGGACTGGATATTGGCCTTGAAGTGTTGGGAGCGAAGACGTCGTCAGCACAGTTTGAGATTGTGACGCTTTCAGCTCCACCTTTTCGCTCCACTCACCCCGTCGAGGACCTGCAGCTCTCTGGAGAGCTGCTCGGCGAAGGCCTCGGCGTTGGAGACGGCGTACTCGCACATCTCCATCATGCCCTCGATGTCCTGCTCCTCGCGGGCGCTCAGCTCCTGGTAGTCGTCCAGGGCGTCCTCGTCGCCCCCGGCAACACTCTGACTCTCTCCGCTCGGCACCGACTCTGATCCCACAGACGGAGAGATGGAAACGCACTGACATGGTGGAACGTTCCAACGCGCCTTTGACACAGCTGGGGCTGAAATCCACCCGCGGGGGCGGGATGAAGGACACTTTCACTTTCTATGTAACTTGAACTGTTTTTATAGATGGAGGAAGATCAGCTGCGACCTGTAATGTCCACTCTCAGCAAAATGCACTTGTCACGTTTGTGGATATTAAATACACACAGAAAATCTAATTAAAGTTAAACGTCTGCACTGCACAAAAATGATCCAGAGTACATCATTGCACACATTAATGAGTAACAATATGAGCTACAGGTGGAATGGAGACATAAAAAACAGCTCAAGTGAGGTTAAACCATGACCTGAATGTGCGTTATGAAACACATGAAGAATTCACACAGCAGGAGCTTAAAGGAGGTGAGAGTCTCTAATGAGAATGGAGGAGGTTGAGGTCATGAGATTGACAACGTGTGAGGAGGGGGGGAAGTTAAGTCCTACCAACCTTCCGCTTTAGGAAGTTCTGGCCAGAGAAAGTTTTAGAGAGAAAAGCGAGAATAAAAGAAGAATTTAACACCACAAGCCACAAAGAAGAGGTTGAATACTTTTTGATTTTAAAAAAACATGCTATTTACAAATCAATCAAAACCCAGATCACGGGGTTGTGCTACAGTAAAGACGGAGCGTTTCCACACCTTCCAGCAGCTGAGAACTGACATTCACAAACTCCACCTTCTTCCTCAGGTACCGCTGGTTCAGCTTCCAGATGCAGGAGATGAAGGAGTTCTTCTCGGCCGCGCTGCTGGCCACCCAGCGGTACACCTTCTCGAAGTGAAGGTCGAATTCGGGGTTCTCCTGAATCCGGAGGGGCCACATGAGAGCGTGTGAGCGTTGGGTGGGGTTTATGGGTGGGGGCGAGCAGGTAAAAGAATCAATTCTCTCACCTTGCTGGCATCTTTGGCGTCTACTTCCATCAGATCTCGGAGCTCCCACGTCTGCTGCCGCTTGTAGAAGTCCCCTTTGTCGGATTTCTTCACCTTGACCACTTTCACCTGGACCGGCCTCTCCGTGGTGACTGCCACAACAACACAGAACGCGTCAGTACTTTTTCCTTCTCACCATTCGCTTTCCCTCCCCAGGGGTTTTCCTCTCACCCGTCGCGCACAGGAAGCAGTTCTTCTTTTTCTTCCCCGCCTTGCAGACGTTGACAATGCCGAGGAGGCGCTCGTCGTTGGGCGTGAAGATGTCCCTCTGGAGGGCGTGCTTGATGGCTGTCATGGCGGACGCTGCCGTACAGAACGCAGAAGGTCTTTATGATGGTTAAAGCGTGCGAAAACGCACATCCATCGATCATGAACACACTCCTTTAGTTTACATAATAGCATTTACTTCCCCAGCGTCCTGAAGCTCGCTGCTCTAGATGTTTGGATGGAACGTGCGATGCTGAGGGACAGAGCCTCCTATTCTGTTTGCAAAAATGCAAAGAAATTTTGCTGCTTTTACCCCACATCTAGACCACATTGGACCGGGACCACTTTAGACTGGTGCGGTCTGGCCCTGGTCCAATCTAATCCAAGTTTGAACAATTTAAGAATAGTGTGCTGGACCGGATCTACTGTGGTCCTGGTGCAATGAAAAAATGTCATTGAGTCTTTGGGTCAATGTTGACCCAATATGTCAAACCTACGTAACGTTATACTGGTTTCCTTATATGGAACTGGTCCAATGTGGTCCAGATGTGGGAAAAAACAGGGAAGTCTTGCTTTGGGATAATCTGGGATAATCTGATCCAGATTTTAAAAGTGTATAAATGTGTTTACTGCATCTGGTTCTTTCACCTATAAAAGGTTGAAACAAATAGAAACCATGTTTAACACGATATCTAACCCCTGTAGAATAACCTAACCCAGGTTTGAGCAGTCTGGGAATTATGTCTTTTGAAAGACGACTGGTTCAAGGTGTATTAAAGCAAAGGCTTTTCTGCTGCACTCGGGGCTACTAACGTAGCTTCAGGACACCAGAGCCTGGGGACACTAACGTTAGCTGACTTAACAACATTTACCACACAGAGCACAACACGAAGTTTTATAAGTCAGCTAACTACGGATTTAAGATCAATAAGGAACCCAGAGGAAGACTCTTCCGAAACTAAAGGCACTGTTGTGTTCTGTGTTTGCTAGTTACGTTAGATAAGCTAAGCTAGCTCCGGCAGAGCTAAGCTAGCTACTGTTAGCATCCGTGCCGCCGAACAGTCAACGGTTTCATTATAATGAAACAGTCATTTTTAATCATAGTGCACACACTGTGCATTGTTAACGGACATATTTAACGTAATTAATGTATTAGTATCGCCTACTTTGCTTTGTCTGCCCACCAGCCGTCTGTTTTCCGGATTCAGCTGTCACGTGACAGTGACAGTGTCAACATCCGCTCTGATGCCCCGCCCCCCGACCAGAGGCAATAAAAACAGATGTATTACTGCTGATCTCTAATACATAACGTTGTTATTATTCCCACTTCATCAAGTGCAGGAAGATTAAGCCATATTTTTATTGTCTCTTTGAAACTTATGGCTCTAATGAACAAAAACAAAGATTTGCGAGAAACATCTTGTCGCGTATGTTTTTTCATTTGTAAAGTATTAGCTCCTCTTTGTTCTTGTCTGTGCATCGTGATGAAAAAAAACACTGCTTATTTATATGTTTCAAATGAATAATCTGTGATGTCTGTGATACCATGTCTGGTATATAAATTATATTTTAGGACAGCAGGTGGCGTCGTTAATCCGTTCATCAGTTCTGTCTCTTTGCTCCTGTCTCTGTCTATCATCAGCGTGTCTCACGTCTTCCCGTCACAACAGAAGTGACTAACGGCTTCGAATGTCCCCCCCAGAGAAGAAGGAGAGAGAGACAGGCTTGATTTCCCCGCTGTCAACTCGTCCAGTGTGTCCTCTGATTGACACTCACATCACACACAGTGAGCATCATGTGAGCATCACGCCTCTCCTCCGGGTGCACATTACATTATCATAGTTCATTTTAAATGGATGTGGCAGCATACAGTTTAAAGATAACTGATGAATTCAATGAAGAAAGGAAACAACAAAACACACATTTGACTCAAATTGAAGGATATAGTTTTCATATATTTATGAACTATCATTATTTATTCTGTTCCATTTCATTAACCAGTTCCTTCCAATCATAGTATTTTCAAAGTCCTTAATTATTTTATTATCACATTTTCTGAATCATTATTTTTCATCTCTGCACATATTTGTGGGGTTTTTATTAAATGAATATCTTAATACTTTACTTTTCCTTCTGTCATGTTGCAGGTCATCATGTCCATGAGAATAAAAACGTGTGTGACACCACACACACACACACACACACACACACACACACACACACACACACGCACAGCATCATTACCGGCCTCCATGCTGGCCATGATTCACCTGCTGTTTCCCGTGTTCTGTTCCTCAGAGAAACGTTCACAACAAACACAAATGTAACAACGATTTAACCGGAAGCGTCAGGTCTCGTTGAGTCGTGATGGAATTTAGCTTCATTCTAACTTTAACTCACTTTAACTCTTGTGTCTCAAATTACCCACATTGTAAGTGTTTTCAGATATTTAGTAATTGTTTTAGATACTAAGGTGTAATTTTTATCAGACATAAATAATCACTTTTAAAATATGTATTTTTCCTGTCCCTGTTTTATGGAATGAAGTCACACACTTTTTCCCGCTAGACCGGGCGGCGCGCTGCCTGGCACCTGTGGGGGGGGGTGCAGATGTCAGCTGGGGGAGGGGGGGGGGGGGGTTCCATCTGAGTAATCTACGTCTGACATTACCTGGCTGATTGTGAAATGTCGCTGTCTGGGTGGCATTCAGCGAAGCCCTTTGAGGAGCATCGTTTTTACACAACGGACACGGATTAACATCTCGAATGGAGGCCGACTAGCGGCTCGCTTCCAGGAGGCTGGAAACCCGCTAAAGATGACATGAAATCTACGGAGGCTCATTAATGCCACGATGATCAGTCGACATCACAATGACTTAGGAACTCATATTTTAAAAGCACATTATTTTCACATTCTGAGTCACTCATTTGAGAAAATGGGTCATTATTTTTCCCACTAAATCACTATTTTTGGTAATTCTTCTCTAGTGTTCCGGTGTACCAGATACCAGGTCACATGATATTATGATGCTGACGTGATCTTCTGCCACAGAGATCACTTTTGTGTCGAGCAGGTGGAAGCTTCCTTCCAGGCAGAAACACACAGGTGGAAGCTTCCTTCTATGTAGAAACATGCAGGTGGAAGCTTCCTTCTATGTAGAAACACACAGGTGGAAGCTTCCTTCTATGTAGAAACATGCAGGTGGAAGCTTCCTTCTATGTAGAAACACACAGGTGGAAGCTTCCTTCTATGTAGAAACACACAGGTGGAAGCTTCCTTCTATGTAGAAACATGCAGGTGGAAGCTTCCTTCTATGTAGAAACATGCAGGTGGAAGCTTCCTTCTATGTAGAAACACACAGGTGGAAGCTTCCTTCTATGTAGAAACATGCAGGTGGAAGCTTCCTTCTATGTAGAAACATGCAGGTGGAAGCTTCCTTCTATGTAGAAACACACAGGTGGAAGCTTCCTTCTATGTAGAAACATGCAGGTGGAAGCTTCCTTCTATGTAGAAACATGCAGGTGGAAGCTTCCTTCTATGCAGAAACACACAGGTGGAAGCTTCCTTCTATGTAGAAACATGCAGGTGGAGGCTTCCTTCTATGTAGAAACATGCAGGTGGAAGCTTCCGGTCACCTGAGCGACCTTCTTCTTCTCTCATCACACACACCACAGAAGAAGAACACAGCTCAGCAGCTTGGTCACGCATGTGATTTTGTTTTAAAGTAACCATGTCACGTAATCATGTAAAGTGAACTGTGTGTGCGTGTGTCCAGGTTTCTGTGCACATGTGCACTCCTGCAGGCGAGCTTTGCTTTGTTTGTTTGAGAGGTTTACAGAGAGGGGGGGGGGGGGATTAAATCGATCGGAAAATGTGGCTGAAAACAGAGAGATGATGGTGACGACTTGGAAAAGTAGCTGAGAATAAAATGCACGAGCGAGCGAGTGATCGGTGACGTGAGTCCAGTGATGAGAGGAAAAGATAATGTCGTTAATCTCAACATTTCTTTCTTAACTTCATCTGTGAATGTTTACATCTGCTTTTACATTTACTTATTAGCTCTGTTTTCTTTTTTTCTAACCACACACACTGTGCCTCTTAGAATGTGTACTTTAAATGTCTTTCATGTAGCAAACAGTGACATAGTGAACATTCCTGAATGATGCACAACACATTTACTTTATATAAACTACAAATAATATATGAGAGTTGAACAAGAATATATAAAACATGAAGCTACCATCAGTAGCCGGTTAGCTTAGCTTAGCACAAAGACTCTAAAGCTCACAACCTACACATGTAATCAAATATATTACATGTTACATACACATATTACATATTATGCAAGTGTGCATTGCTTTAGTTTGACATGAAATCATAAAAAATCAAAATCAAATGTAAAAAACCTACAGTAAAATAAAACATGACAAAACTCATGTAATGAGATTCCAAGTGATTCCTGTAACAATAAAGATTATCAGTTTAAACACTGAAGTGAAAGTTATCAGATTTAAAATAACTACATTCAGCATCCTCAACAGTTCTACAATGAATCTTATTATTAACATGTCATTTTTCCACAATATTCAGATCCATGCAACCACACTCAAAACGAGATAATAACGATTAACCAACATGGAGTCACTGAACATGTGATCTCCAGGAGGGAGCGACTTCCGTCTCATGCACACAAAACTAAGTTAAGACATGAAACGATTCCCTGCAGGATGTGAGACGCGAGCCAAAGGACACGAGGACTTCTGAAATGCCACCGTTTGGAAACCCGGTGAAACCAAGAGGCTTCTTTTTGATTTCTAATAAAAAATATTAAAAGAATTTCTCACGTCGATTGACGCGTAAGTCTTAGAGATATCGGAAAGAACTCAACTTCCGATTTCTGACGGTCCTTGAACGCAGCTCAAAATGACAGAGAACAATAAAGACTATAATCCATCTTCAAGATGCCACAGAGTATTAATTATACACAGTAACCTTCCCTCGATACCTTTGGGCTTTGACTCAAACAAACCAATTAGTCACCTCCATATTAAAAGAAAACCTTCAAAGGCCTCGACCTTTCAGGACCTCGTCACGGCGACGGGCCGAAGGGAGTCGAGTCACTGAAGCTGCTGACCTCCGCTGTGGCGTCTCTATTCATCATAACAAGGAACAGTGGGAGATTAAAGAGGACAGAGAGATTAGCGTGGGAGGAGGACAAGGGTGGGGACGAGTGTGACAACTCCCTGCAATAATCATTAATGCAGAGTGGCCCCAGCAGATCACGACCATCACTCACTCCCCAGCCATCATGTGCAGGAAGAAGAGGAAGTTCTTCAACAAGATCTGCTGGTGCATGCCAGCAAAGTAATGATGTCACACCTTTCATGACCTTTGACGTCCCTCTGACTCCTCCCCCCACAACCGTGGAACCGCCCCCGGTCTGTTTAGCGGTGTGTGTTTGGCTAACGGTGAGTTTCACCTTCATCTCGTCCCACAGAGGACACCTGGTGGAGGCGTCTTCTGGGTGTTTGTCACAGTTCTTATGGACACAAAGGACAGAAGATAATTCAGTAATGACCCATAATGAGGCCCTTAAACAACGAGGGGGATTTATAATGTGCATAATAGTGTCATGTGTAAGTCATGTTCCACACAATTATCCTCATTACGTGGTTTAATAAACTTTTGCACCTGTCGTGTCCGAAGCTTTGAGCTGAATACATTTACATAAAAACGATGGCTTTTCTTTCTGAAATAAGAGCACGATTCCTTCTCACAAAATACCCTTTAAGCTCCACTGATATGAATGTAAATGATATCTTTAATAAATAACACATTGGGTCTGAGCAGAATAATGAGTATGATATTTGTATTACAGCTACTGATCATTACAACGTGTCTCAAGCCAAAAATATTGTGCAGAATTTTTTTTCCTGATGAACTTTAGTTCTCACAAAAACAAGAAAGTCCATCACATCAGTCCGGTTTGAAAGGCTGTTATTACTGTTGTTTTCATGAAATCATGTTATTGTATTATTGAGATATTTCTGTCATCCATTGTGCTGCAGGGAGGACGAACTGTTGAAGTTAAGAGGTTGGAGTCACAGAAAGATGTTGATGATGCTCCATTAAAGAGAAAATGTTTTAAACTCAAGTCTCCACCGTTTATTGGATACTTTTAGCCCAAATGTTTGATCCATAAACAGAAATGTTCTCATTGATTCCTTGGTTTTCTGTCTCTCTCTTCTCATCCCAGTGAGTCTCTTACAAGACGACAAAAACACTTCTTTACATTTAGCAAATGTTGAGGACAATTAGGGAAACGCACAAAGAGTCAGACAGATGAAAGTTGTGTGTTATTTATAGGATGTGTGAGCACGTCAGCACCATTATCAACACAAACATACAGCAGCAAAACGGCCCCAGATTACAGTGAGTCACGACGTGACGCAAAGCAGCTTCAAGTCCACATGAAACTTCACCACTTCATCACTACATAAAGAGGAGCATTTATTGAATTAAAGAGTAGATGTCAACATGAAACTTCACTGATGATGGTTCTATCTGATGGAGGTTCTATCTGATGGTGGTTCTATCTGATGGAGGTTCTATCTGATGGTGGTTCTATCTGATGGTGGTTCTATCTGATGGAGGTTCTATCTGATGGTGGTTCTATCTGATGGTGGTTCTATCTGATGGTGGTTCTATCTGACGGAGGTTCTATCTGATGATGGTTCTATCTCATGGAGGTTCTCTCTGATGGAGGTTCTATCTGATGGTGGTTCTATCTGATGGTGGTTCTATCTGATGGAGGTTCTATCTGATGGTGGTTCTATCTGATGGAGGTTCTATCTGATGGTGGTTCTATCTGAAGGACATTCTATCTGATGGTGGTTCTATCTGATGGAGGTTCTATCTGATGGTGGTTCTATCTGATGGTGGTTCTATCTGATCGTGGTTCTATCTGACGGAGGTTCTATCTGATGATGGTTCTATCTCATGGAGGTTCTATCTGTTGGTGGTTCTATCTGATGGAGGTTCTATCTGATGGTGGTTCTATCTGATGGAGGTTCTATCTGATGGTGGTTCTATCTGATGGAGGTTCTATCTGATGGTGGTTCTATCTGATGGAGGTTCTATCTGATGGTGGTTCTATCTGATGGAGGTTCTATCTGATGATGGTTCTATCTCATGGAGGTTCTATCTGTTGGTGGTTCTATCTGATGGAGGTTCTATCTGATGGTGGTTCTATCTGATGGAGGTTCTATCTGATGGTGGTTCTATCTGATGGAGGTTCTATCTGATGGTGGTTCTATCTGATGGAGGTTCTATCTGATGGTGGTTCTATCTGAAGGACATTCTATCTGATGGTGGTTCTATCTGATGGAGGTTCTATCTGTTGGTGGTTCTATCTGATGGAGGTTCTATCTGATGGTGGTTCTATCTGGTGGAGGTTCTATCTGATGGTGGTTCTATCTGATGGAGGTTCTATCTGATGGTGGTTCTATCTGATGGAGGTTCTATCTGTTGGTGGTTCTATCTGATGGTGGTTATATCTGATGGAGGTTCTATCTGATGGTGGTTCTAGCTGATGGTGGTTCTATCTGATCGTGGTTCTATCTGACGGAGGTTCTATCTGATGATGGTTCTATCTCATGGAGGTTCTATCTGTTGGTGGTTCTATCTGATGGAGGTTCTATCTGATGGTGGTTCTATCTGATGGAGGTTCTATCTGATGGTGGTTCTATCTGATGGAGGTTCTATCTGATGGTGGTTCTATCTGATGGTGGTTCTATCTGGTGGAGGTTCTATCTGATGGTGGTTCTATCTGATGGAGGTTCTATCTGATGGTGGTTCTATCTGATGGAGGTTCTATCTGTTGGTGGTTCTATCTGATGGAGGTTCTATCTGATGGAGGTTTTATCTGATGGTGGTTCTATCTGCAGTGGTCCTGCTGTAGACTGGCTTACTACTCTCAATAACTTGATTCATCTCTGTTATATGAACTGAATGTATTGTCCATCTTTTACGTTGTTATGTTATTATAGGGCTATATTATGTTATGTTATTCTGGACACATGACATCCTGCAGTCTGTCCATCCTGACAGACGGATCTCTGGTTCTCACTGAGGTTTCTTCCTGTTTATCCCCATGGAAGAGTTTTCATGGTTTGGGATTTTGGGGCTATACAAAATATCAAAATTCACCTTCATCACTAAATTACAGTAAGAGGAGCATTTATTGAATTAAAGAGTAGATATCAACATGAAACTTCACAAAGTGCTAAATACATGTTTTCTTTACACTTATCATTCATTATAATCATTGAATGATAAGTGTAGGATTGAATATATTTGAATTCCGTTATTGTGATTATAATAATTTGTTTCTCTTCCCATCTTATGATAAGCATGCTATGTTTTATTTGTAATCTTGTCTTCGTGTTATCAAGCCTGTTCCTCTTCCTTCAAGCTCATAACTCGTATCTGTGTTTTGCAAATAAAGCGAACATTATTTTAATTGCATTGATGCCTCTTCTTCCCTTTGATCACCATCGTCATCGATGGACCTGCTGCTGTCTGTCCAATCACTTTGGTTTTGTTTGTTTTTCTCGTGGAGCTCCAGTGACGCAGCCGCTGTGAGTGCACGTGAGAGGGTGTGTGTGTGTGTGTGTGTGTGTGAGGGGGCAAGCCACGAGCCTTCATATCTCTCTGACATGAGTTGGAAACTCTCAGAAGAGCAAGAAGTCAAGCAGACACAAGAAGAAGAAGATAAAAGACAAGAGGAGGAGTGAAAGCAAGAGAGAAAGTTGAAGAGATAAAGAGATAAAGCGAGGGAGAGAGAGAGAGAGGAGGAGATGAGGACCTTCCAGAGTCAGGTGGTGCAGCGAGGAGCCTCCAGCTGCTTCACGAGTCTCCTCAACGCCGCCAGCGTCTCCTTCACAGCGCTGATGATCCTCAGCGTGCCGCTCTGCAGAGGTACAGTCTGTCTCTCTGTCTCTGTCTGTCTCTCTGTCTCTGTCTCTCTGTCTCTGTCTGTCTCTCTGTCTCTGTCTGTCTGTCATCCTGTCTGTCTCTCTGTCTGTCTGTCTGTCTGTCTGTCTCTGTCTCTCTGTCTGTCTGTCTGTCTGTCTGTCTGTCTGTCTGTCTGTCTCTGTCTGTCTCTCTGTCTCTGTCTGTCTGTCATCCTGTCTGTCTCTCTGTCTGTCTGTCTGTCTGTCTCTGTCTGTCTCTCTGTCTGTCTGTCTGTCTGTCTGTCTGTCTGTCTCTGTCTGTCTCTCTGTCTGTCTCTCTGTCTGTCTGTCTGTCTGTCTCTGTCTGTCTCTCTGTCTGTCTGTCTCTGTCTGTCTCTCTGTCTGTCTGCTTGTCATTCTGCCTGTCTTCCTGTAAAAGTAATATTACAGTAGTAACATTTTAGTAACATTTTTGTAACATTGAAGTAATGTTGTAGTAATGTTGTAATAACGTTGTAAAAACATTGTAATAACGTAACAAATTAAATAATATACATACATACACGTATTACTACATAACTGGTTTGCTTCTCAACCTCTGACCTCTGACCCCTGCGTGACCTTGACCCTGTGCCTCTGAGTTGACTGTAGGCGCTCCGGCAGAACTTCAGAGACCCCCCACAGAGCAGAGGAAGCTGCTCAGCCAGGTCGCCCATCACTCCTCCCATATTAGTAATCAATCGATGATGTCATTAAGGTAGCGTGCTAACGTGTGTCCTCCTCTCCGCAGGTAGACGTCGTGTGCTCGTCCTACTTCTCCGCAGGCCGCAAGTTCTGGGTGATTTGATGTGCCGTGTCTGTTGTTCATTTTGTTATTTTGTTATTTTATTAGAGTTTGTTTCCTAAGAGCCGCTCTCTTCTTTCTGGAATCAGGCGTCCGATGTGCTGAAAGAACTCTGTGTGTCGATGCTGGTTCAGAGGTCAAAGGTAAACCTCCTCCTCAACATCAATGATGCTCATCCACACGGTGTGATCAGTGTAAAAGTCTCATTTTGTTTTATTCTCAGGAGCTGATGTTGCAAGAATTAAGTAAAAGGGTCAGTATGTCTAATTGTTGCATGTACCAGTTTGCATTCGTCTGTGGGCTGTTGTTTGGTTGCTTGGGTTCAAAAAAATCTAAATGGCGAAATGATGAAAAAGTATCAATATTTCCCATGACAACGTGCTTAAATGTCTCAACAACCCAAATATATTACACTACAGGTTAATTTAGAGAATTTTTTTCATGTTCTCAGAAAATGACTCAAACCAATTCATGCAAATAGTTGGCAAATAATTTAATGGCAACCACACAATTATTCTTTGATCTTTAGACTAGTGGTGTTCTTTTTGGTATTAATATTAATATATAATTTTATTTTGCATATTAAATGAAAAGTAGTATAATTCATGTGCAAAAATAAAATGAATACAATACTTGTAAAGATACAAATACAATTAAATAATCATATTATGGTATTTTAAATTAGTCTTAACATTTAAAATACAGCGATGGGGAAGCATCAGTTTGCACATCTGAGCTGCGTGTTGTTGTTGTTATTGTTGTTTTCCAATGTCAAATCCTCGCCTCCTGCATCTCGTGCACGTCACCCCCCCCGCTCCTTTCATTTTCAGCTTTTGCCATGGTTCGTTTTTGCTTAAAACAATTATTTTTTTTAGCGTGGAAAAAAACCCTGTAAGAGCAGAACAATCTGCAGCAAATGTTGCTACGAAACGTGGCTATTACGCCCCCCCCCCCCCCATGTCAATACTGCCGTTGCCCCTTACGAGCTACATTAGTTGTTCTTTCCCAAGCTGCCAGCAATTATGCTACGAAATGATAGCGGCCAAACTTATATTTCTATCAATCCACAGAGTGGCTTTGGGGAGTGGGGGTGGGGGGGGGGATGATATACGGTGGGGAGTTGTTTTTCACTTGTGAATGAGAACATTTGACTTTGTGATGTTTGCAGAAAAAATGTTAAAAACAGTAACTTATGAATAACGTGATGTGTTTGAGCTTCGACTCACACGTATCAGTAAGAGTTGTGTCATAAAAAGCTGTAATAATGAAATGTTAAAGATGCTGACTGTAGAAACAGCTGAAGTGCTACCTGTCAGGTGAGACAGGATGCTTTGAGGTACTCTGAGTTGTAATCAGAAGGATGAAGTGCTTTGTTGCAGTGAGCTCGGAACTAAAGGGTGATTCTGGTGTGTTGTGATGTGCAGGCTGTGGTCCAGGGACCGGGGGGAGTCCAGAGCAGAGGCTACTTCCTCTATCGGGTACGAACACGTCTATGACCACACATCCATGACAAGACATGAAAACTACCAAATAATATGACCAACAATCACATTTCTTTTGCACTTACAGCCGCGAAATGGAAGACGATCCCTAGAATATGAGTAAATAAAGGTAACGCTGGTTTTGTTTTCTAAGTAAAATAGACATGTACAGTGAGGGACTGTATGAAAATGACCAGGGGGTTTAAACAAATGGTGTGTTTTAATTGTAATTTTGGCTAAATGTTGATTCATTTAGCAAAATAATTTCAAAAAGATGTGTTCAGTGTGCCGATGGATCAAAATGTGGGATTTTCGTCACAATATTAACTGATATCAACATGAAACTTTTCCAGCTGATTAACTACATTAAGATAACTTTTATGAAATGTTTTGCAAATATGCAAATTAGATTGTATCTTATTAAGACACATTTGTATGTTTCCAGAACAGACACAACATAGAACAGTAGATTAATCAATACTGACTGAATAACATGTTTATTCTTGTTCTGTGATTTAATTCCTCTGGAACCGTCCCAGTAACTTTCACACGGTCCCTTATTGCCGTCATCTGCATCCCTTGTTCTAATGATAAATAACACGTTTACACTTGCAATCGCTCCTCATCGTTGTGTACTGTTGTGTGATGTTACGTATCGATGACCCAGAGGGCCGAGTCGGGACTGAGCGACCCCCCCCCCCAACCCCCGCCGACACCCCCAGTCCCCGCCGCAGCTGTACAGCGACGCCTGAATGTACAAATAAGACCCAAACGCCTCTCTTTCGTCCACACTTTACTTTGTGTCACAGCCCTGAGTGTGTGTGTGTGTCCTTCACATTAAAACTGCTACAATGTGGCTGCGCATGCGTTTGACTTTGCTGCACGTCACTACTTCCATGAATGCAGACATACACGGGATCAACATGTAGTTAAACACACATCGGGATGTTCAAATCACGTTGACAATGTACACATGCAGAAATGACTCAACCTGCTAAATGTAAACACAACGTTTCAAATGCTCATATTCAAGATTCATGAAAAAAGTTTTATTTTTTATGCATGTTTACTTAAAGCACATAATAATGGATACATAAGAGAATAACACTTAAAAATCAAAGCTGCAAAAATCAAAAAGAAACACGTTTTACACATGAGGGATAATTAGGATGTGACTGTTTTATTTAATAAAATATTAAAACGTTTAATGTCCTTGTTTATTAAACTATAACCGCCCTCTTTATGATTCACACATAAATACCATATATTCATTCAAACAGACTTCATATTGTAATTTTTCTAAAAATATTTGAATGTACAAATGAATGTATTCTCCTGTTAAATTAATATTTGCATGGATAAAGTGTTCTATACTGTAGATTTCACCATCACCATCAGACCAAAGAGAAGATTTGGGATCATGGCTGTCACTTTCAAATCTGTTCAAATCGTGATCAAATATAGACTTTACATTGGACAACATACAATACAGTGAAATATTGTGTTTTCATTACTTTCTTAATGGACAGAAATGTTAAGAGAAAGTCGGAAAATATTAGGTGGAAAAAAGTCCCAGAATGTTAGGTCAATAAATGTTTTTAAAAGTTTTGAAATGTTTTGAAAAAAAAGTTAAAATATTTTACTGGAAAAAAACAATAAAGGTTATTGAAAAAGTCAAATATTGGGTCGAAAAATGTTGGGTTGAAAAAATATTCTCGGAAAAAAAGTCACAAAATCGTAGGTCAATAAAACTTTTTAAAAAGTCAAAATATGTGTAGTTGAAAAATGACATGTAAAATGACTACGCTTCGCCAGCAGCAGGTGCAGTTCCTCCAGGTAAGGGGGAGGGGGCGGGGTTGGTTTACTTAGTCGAGTAAACGCAGAAACGTTTAAATATGAATATAATACTCTGCGCCCTGCACTCTGGTTCATAGACTTAATGATTATTGAAGCTTCTCTAAGTTCCAGCAGGAAAATGATAACCAAAGGTCCGGTCCATTTGTTTCCGGATGTTTTTTCTTTTTTTTTAATGTAGAATAATAATTGTCAGAAAATATTTAAGAATGTGGTATACACTTTGTTGTGTGTAAGATTATGTAAATATTTAATATTTACAGCGTTTAAGTCTGCACACAAATTTCCTATTACACCTGCTGCTTTATTTCCTCCATTTATGATGTCTTAAAGGCTTTATTCAATCTTGATTGAAGTGTTTGTGGCCACCAGGTGACAGCAGACGCATTACTTTAGGATGTCCTACTGAATCCGACCCAGAATCCTTTGTGCCGAACAGTACGTTCTTTGTAGGGTAACTGAGTCCTAAAAGAAAAGCTGCACTCTCTGAAGGCCCCACCAGGGGGCGGCTCCTCTGGTCCCATAGATGTCTGAGTAAATTTCTCTTCGATTTACTCCCTCATCAAATCGTTTTCAGCAGTTTCCTTTAAACCTGCTTCTCTTGAAGAGGCTCTTTAACTGTTATTTCATTTGGAAGGTATCTGCAACCAGCCCCCTGGAGTGTGATTATACTTTGCAAGATGACGTTCATATTACTTTATACCAGTTAAATGTTGTAGTTCTGATGTTTCCTCTTCCTGGTTCTGTGGAACATTGTTTCTTTACACTCAGCCCGACACAGGATTTATAAGCATCACAAACAGGAAGTACATGTCACAGCCCGACAAACATTGACGATGCCTCTTTAATCGATTTACCTTTTAAAAAAACATTTTGATTCCATGTTTGTGACGACGTCTCTCTCCTGGTTTCGATAGTACAGAAAAGTAAAAAGTATAAATAAAGTAACCAGACTCCACTGCAAAATACAGAGATTTAACGTCTTGTTATTTTATGCAGGCAGTGCAAAAGCTGCATGATGATCTTATTCCAAGGTGGTTCTATCCATGACGATGAGCAGAATAATCATGTCTCCATCAGTTAGTTTGGTGATTTTAAAAAGGATATTTTAAATTTACATCAATTGCATAAATCAACATGAGATTAAATGAGAAGAAAATACAGATCCACAAAGGTAAAGAGGTTCTGTAGAAGAACCTTACACAATCAGCCGTCTTTTAATCTTGCGCGGTTCTTCCCTCAAAGTGACAAATCAAACATCTCACGTAAAGTCGGCCCGTATGGGATTTTATTACATGTGGGAAAAATAACCAAAAAACAACCAAAGGCAGAAGCTCAAAGTCTCAAGAACCGAGTGTCATTCTCTCCCAACTAACATCTGTAACATCTGTCTCTTCAGAAGAGTTTGTGTTGATGCATTGATCATTACGACATTATTTAGTGATTTCAAAGCTAGTTCAGGGGAGGGGGGGAGGGAGGAGGAGGTCACGTGGTCAAAACAACCGTCTCTACGGCAACGCCGACAAATCCTACGCGTATGTACAGAAAAAACCTGGAATTCCTTGTTTGGGTTAAAACCCGGCGTCTGGCTTGATGAAGAGGGCGGAGAAGGCGAAGGCCAGAAAAACGATCCCTCCGATGATCGTAACTATGGAAACCAAGAACAACAATGATATTCGATCAAAGGATGGATCGTTAGCAGCAGCTAATTCACACAAGGTGATTCAAGAGATTGTCTATGAATTTTTTTAATTACATGTCATCACAATTATAAAATTATTTTAAAAATGAACATTTTTTTTCAGGGGAAAAATAAGACAACACGATTTCAATCCACACAGATTTGACAGCAACTCTTTGGCCCACAGAACGAGAGGATTAAAACCAGCTCTCACCTGTTCGGACAGAGATTTTCTGGGCGATCATCCTCCCCCCGACCACGGCCAGCCCGGTGCACAGGCAGTGGCCCAGAGTTCCTCCCACGGCGACCCCAAAGGGATCCTGGGAAGTAAAACAAAATGATCCTTTCCTCTGCTTTGGATTTACTCAAAGTGATGTCTCGGACATTTAGGACAGCGCTGTGGCCGGCGTTGCTAAGCAACCCAAAAAATGAGGGACAAACCTCCCGAGCGGCCAGGATGATGGTGGTCAGCTGCGAGCGGTCGCCCCACTCCGCCACGAAGGTGAGCGTGAGCGCCTGGAGGAAGATGGGCGAGACGATGCTGTGCCACTTCCCCTTAGGAGAGGCCGTGCCAGCCTCCACATCTGGAGTCCCGTTGGCCAGTTTGCACCTCTGGAGCTGCTCGGATGAGACAGGAGGGACAGTTTTACAAAACCATCACGACTGAAAACACAACATTTTAAAATGAATGATAATATTACCATTGAAGGAGTTTGTTAGAAGGATTATCTAGAAGATGTCATTACTCCCAGGTTCAGGGGTGTGGATTTTGGAGCACAAAACGAAGATTGACGACATTAAAGAAGTTTAAAAGGTTTTTTTTTACTTCAGACTACCAACAATATATGAACTGTTTGTGTATGTACCAGTTAATATTAATCATTTCATTTTTAATTGATGCTCATTTTGCAGGAAGTAAAGATGTGGAACATACTTTGAAAAGCATTTATGTTGGATTGACGCTCCTTGTGTGTCTTTCGATGACGTCATGATTACAGGAATGTGGCCGTTCCTTCAGCACAGATCGTAAATGCGTCTGGACTCACCTCTTCGTCCTTCTTCTTGATCTCGGCCTGCACCTCCTCCAGCTCCTCCTGGCCTTCGTCAGGACTCATCCTAAGCCCCTCCCTCAACATGCGCACACCGAAGATGGCGAACAGCGCAGTGGACACGTAGTACGTGTAGATCCTCGGGATGATGGTGGTGGCGTAGCCAAACAGCACTGGAGGTGAAACAATGGCACCATGAGGACGCATCAAAAGCTTAGGAGGAGTGTCTCCACGTGGAACGCTCCTACTAACCCGAGAGGCAGGTCATGAGTCCGAGGGCAAGCATGGCGCCCGTCAGCACGGTGAGGCGGTTGTAGCGCATCGCCATGATGGCCGCGATGAAGAACGTCTTGTCGCCCAGCTCAGAGACAATGATGACGGAGATGGAGGCCACGAAGGCGTGGATGAAGCCCAGGTTCCCTTTGCCAGAGGAGCCATCCTCGGACACCAGCGGACTGATGGGGTGGGGGCTCGAGGCTTTCTGTCCAGACAAAAAGGGATAAGGGGACGGGGGTCAGATTAGTCACACAGGGGTCCCAAAAGAGAGCCGGATGCTTTAAAGTGGAGATGTCTTGTATCTATTTGAATTTCACTGGACTGGCACCTTAAATCGGGACCAGCTAGTCTCTGCTGACCGCTCCAACTTTAACACATTTTTATAGACTTGCCTTTTCTCCTGCCAATGAATTGTATTGATTTACTCTGGGATCCCTCCTCTGATGTTCTCCCTAAGGTTTCTTCCCCTTTTTACCCCATTAAGGGCTTTTTCATTTTTCGGGGAGTTGTTGCTGTGCCAAAGTGAGGGTTTCGGGACACAGGATGTCGGATGTGTTCGAGGCCAATTTGTAATTTGCGATTTTGGGCTGTACATAATAAAATGAATAGAATTCTTTAAATATAGCTCTGTTGTACAAGGGTTACAAAATGTGAACAATATTATGAATTCTGTCCTATCTCGGTGCCTTTGGATGACACATGCAGTCTTTAATGTGTACTTTTATTTATTGTATTTCTCTTTTCTTCTGGTATTGATCTGTGTATTGTAGATCGCTTTGTACTCCCTGCTTGAAATGTGCTGCACAAGTAAAAGTAGTTATTATTGCTGTAGGACACAAAGGCCTCCTAATATAATATCGTGTCCGCACCTGGCAGTGACGTCACTGTACCCAAAACACAATGTGATACCTGCGGCTATCTCTGTTAGCATGTGCTAGCTAGCAAGGGAGTGCTAGCACATGCTAACAGAGATAGCTAGCAAGTAGAGGAAGCGGAAGACTTGCGTCAAAGAAACGGGTACAAACGTCTAACGTTCGGTTTGGACGATGGAGTTGGTGAGTAACGAGGTCAACCTTACCTCCTGCGGGGCTGCCTCTAGTGCCGGTTTGTGCTCCTCCGGTTCGGCGGCGACTCGGACCGACAACAACAGCACCGCGGCGGCGGCGAGCAGAGAGAAGAAGCGCATCATACTTATGTCGTGCCGTCGGTCTCCTTCGGTGAGCGAGAGACGCACCATGGCTGCCGAAGTACCGACGGTTCACGTTTAGATTCGTCTCGAGTCACTTGATACGGTCAGCTAGCTTCATGTTAGCCACCTAGCTTTGCTCCTCGGTGATACACGTCACGAACACACGGCACGAGCGCGGAGGAGTGAGTGGGAGGAGTTAGAACCCTGCTGCCGCGCACCGGCCAAACAGCGGAAATGATTGGTCCGTAAATAACGATGACGTACATTGTAGGGCTGACGTGTGCACAGTGAAGCTCAATGATTGGACACCCACCATGTCAGTCACTTACATTACATTACATGTCATTTAGCCAACGCTTTTATCCAAAGCGACGTACAATAAGTGCATTTCCACATAGAGATACAAACTCAGAAGAACAAGTAACAAGAAAGTACATTTTTCATCAAATAAGCAGTTTCAAAACATGTTATAGAAAAGTGCCATTATAAGTACAATTTAAGTGCTACCATTTGTCAGTGCTACGGTTTGCTGGTGTTTTGGTGAAGGTAGAGTCTCTCTGCAGTCCTGATGTCATCAGAGAGCTCATTCCACCATCTGGGAGCCACGACATTTAAACGTTGTTAAAACGCTTCACTATCAAAAGAGGGGGGAAAACTTTGCCAACTATTTCTTATTACGATATGTATTTGTTTTTTAAATATGTAGTTATTCTCGATTTTTACTATTGCTGTCATTGACCACTGGGGAG
Source organism: Pungitius pungitius (assembly GCF_949316345.1). Taxonomy (NCBI): domain Eukaryota; kingdom Metazoa; phylum Chordata; class Actinopteri; order Perciformes; family Gasterosteidae; genus Pungitius; species Pungitius pungitius. The sequence continues at coordinate 21,091,918 of NC_084906.1, read as the reverse complement.
GAATAAATGTCAAAATGACCCCAAACGAGGCAAATCAATTGATTACTTGTATACAAAGCTACCTGCTGCATCCCTCTGTGTTTATACATGTTTGATACCATATCTATATGTGTTTTTAAAGTTCACACACCTTAGCCATTAAAGCGGGCTCCAATACTTTGTTTATTTTATTTCATTCAGTGGCTGCAATAACCACGTACCAAGTTACATGTCCGAACAGTCCTTTAAATATTTGTTTGAAAAAAAGTACAAAAACAAAAAATGCATATATTCTGTGCACCTTTACAATAACAGTAAACTTATTCTGTTTATAATCAATCAACATCGCCATATAGTGTATTCCTCCAATACTGCAGGGATTCATTTCTTTATGTAATAAATAATCATACAGAAGGATTACACTGCAACAGTTTTTCTTTTAATTGGGTAGAAGTGAAAAATTGTTATGTTATATATTTTTTGTAGTAACTTCCTAATATTTGTACAACGGCAGGATTTTGTCGTTCCAGACAAAATAAGCCAAGCTGGTTTCTCTCTATGCTGTGACACTTAATTTAGCAAAACCTTTGTTATGAATTCTGTTTTGTGAAGAAAACCGTCTAGATGTTTCTACAACACAAGAAGCACTCGATCAGAACATTATTTCAGGTGTGTTATAACAAGATAAGATGGTATGTATTAATACAGACATGAATGTACGGTATCATTAGGGACCGCTCACCTCTTCTCACCCGGAGAGTTGGTTCTGCATCACAAACCTCAGACATCTTGAGAGCAGCTTCATGTGTCTCACAACCAGTGGACGATGGCGTGAGCCCAGTTTAACTCTCCAGGTCCAACAGTTCTGCTCTCACAGCACAAACGGTATGAAGGCCTTCCTGCGCCTCGGGTACGACTCGTACCTTCCGACGTAAAAGTCGTGACAGAGCTGCGCCGCCAGCGCCTGGTTGAACAGCACGTAGAGGACGACGAGCCACCAGGTGAGAGAGCGGCCCCCCAACACCAGGGCGAGAGAGACGTAGATCAGCAGCTCGGCGAAGTAGTGCGGGCAGGACACCAGCTCGAAGCAGCCTCCCTCCGGCAGCCGGTGAGCCAGCGTCTCCACGGCGCCTGCAGGACCACGAACAGGGGACACGCCAGTCACACCAGTGGCTCCTAACAGTGCTCTAAGTGGGAGGAACGGTCTGTGGGAGCCTGAATGCAACACAGAGAGGACGTGCTTACCGGACTTCCCGGTGCGCAGCCTGGCCAGAAGCACCGTGCACCGATGCTGCAGCACCGAGGCCCCGAGGAAGAGCGAGCCTCCGGCCACGTGGAACCAGTCCAGCTGAGAGAGGGGGGGTCCGGTCCCTGAAAGGAGCAGCAGCGCACAACATCTAACCACACCAAGCGGGAAACGGGGGAAGCGGAGAGCGGCGTCTCTTTTTAACTCCCACCTGTCCCCAGGCGGTCGGTGCAGAGCACCGTCAGCCCCAGCGCGACGTAGTAGCACAGGCCGAACGCGTACTGCACCGCGTGCACGGCGCCGTCAGAGAAGACGCTGACGCGCAGGCACTCCAGCAGGCGCCGCAGCGCGTGGACGCAGAGCAGCAGCAGCACCAGCAGCGTGGACATCTGCGGGACTGGGGACGCGGTGGACAGCGGGTTACGGCGGGAATCACACCGGAGAACAATCACAACCACGACAAAGACGCACCGGGGCTGTCCGCCGGGGGGGCGTCCGTCAGAGAGTCCAACACCCCGGCGAGCCATGGCGGGTAGGGCCGATGACGGAAGGTGGCGCTCAGGTACAGAGACAGAAGGAAAGCGTTCCAGCCAACGGAGACGGCGTAGAAGTGCCAGAACCACCTGACGGGAGAAAAAAAGACGTTTGAAGACGGACGCGATGGACAAAACGCTACAACAAACTGTCACATGATGAAGAAACAAGAGAGAAAAGTGAACAATGTTTCTTTTGTTAATAGAATAGTTGTGAACACAGTGGAGAGATTTGTATTCATATTGTCATGGTAACAAATTATATCTTTAACAGTGAAAAACGTTGTTATATTATGTATATATTTGCTTTATTTAAATGTCAGATGAAATGAACGTTCTTTGTGTTTGACATAAATCAGCAGCAACACATTTGAGTTATTTTTATGGTTCCAACAATGAAAAGACACATTTTGAATGTGCGACACCTGTGTGACGTCACAGTTCTTCCCGCGCTTACCTTTTAGGGAGGTCGCACGCGCGCAGCCAGCCGTGACGTCTGAGGTTCTGTTTGGTCTTCCCGTACCGGATGAGATCCTGAAACAGAACCAGCACGACACTTGTTTCATATTTTCTCGGCACGTGCTTTGAGAGTTTATACAAACAGAAAGCTGCAAAGAAACATGACGTCAGAAAACACCAAAACGCGTCCGCATAGCTCGCGCTGACGGAGTGTCCGGACATGTTTCAGCGGCGCCATGTTTTGTGCAACGCTGAAAAGAGTCCGTGGGAAAACGGCCACAAAGGTTCCGGATGAAACATCGTTCTGCTTTTAGAACCAGATGAAGAGATTAAAACAAAAAAAGCCTAAAGTTCAAGAGAACACTTAAATCAAAGGACAGTTCAACACAATAGAGCACAAACAAAACAGGAACAGAAGATTAAAACCACACAAGAAGTAAAGGTTTGCAAATTGATGTATGAACGGTGTTGTGTTTCAACCTAGAAATATTTAACTGATATTTGTATTTATTTCTCGTAATATTTTGATTATTTCCAAGATAATTGTGTAAAACAACGTCTATGAGAACAGCTTTTCTTTCTTTCCTCCAGCAGATGGCAGCACCTAAAACCATCAACAAAAACAACAATAATAACAACAAGTTGGACTCTGAAACACATTTCCTTCTGTTGTTTTATATATTATCTTACATCAATCTAACTAGTTTGTGTCCATGTCTATAAAGCTCCTTCAGTCTGACTTTAACTTTCAAATAATATCAGTTAATTTACTGTTTCAGCTTTAATTAAGATATTTTGCTCGTGTAAATGTAAATACTTAAAAGTAGTTTTAAGTATTTATTAGATTTTAGAAGTTGGAAGTATTTCACCAAATACCAAAGTCAAAATATGTGAAGATCTAAAAGTCTTCGAATATTATGTAATTTCTTTTATTTTAAAGTCAAAGTGTATTATTCATAAAAACAACAATTAAAAGTCAAGAGACAGAGAGACAGGCAGGGAGAAGGAGACACAGGGAGAGAAGACAGACAGGGAGGGGGACAGGCAGGAGAGGGAGACACAGGGAGAGACAGACAGGGAGGGGGACAGGCAGGGAGAGACAGACAGGCAGACAGGGAGGGGGACAGGCAGGGAGAGACAGACAGGCAGACAGGGAGGGGGACAGGCAGGGAGAGAGACTCCTCCCCTGCAGGCGGACCAGCTGAGTCTCTCCATCTTCAGCTTCATTGTCTCCCGGCCGTTCAGCCGTCTCTCTGCTTCTCTTCTTCATGACTTGGTGGTGAACTTTCCTCGGAGTGGAACCTGAAGCCTCAGAAGTCGATGGATCTTTTTTAGTGAGCCGCTTTGAGGCATCTGTCCATGTCTTCTGATGATGGCGCAGACAGAATCCCTCATTCCTCTGGTGGCCTTTATTCTGAAAATCTGCTGCGTTGCTGGTAAGAGAATCAATCGATTTTCATCCTAACCAATAAATTCCACAATAAAAGGCAATTCTGTTTTTGATTTGCATGTCATTTTTATGTAGGTAGTTGAGAAGGAAAGAGTTTTCTAGTATAATCCACTGATTTCTGCTTTCTGACACGTAGAGAAAAGAATTAAATAACATCAACAAATAACAACCATTTTTAACAGTTTAAACCTTCTCAAGAATAAAGATCGTCAACTAATCAAACCGATAACGTTCCCACTTTGTTGGCCTAAAATACAAGACAATGTGTGTTTTAAGGGCCTCCCGGGTGGGGGGGGGGGGGGGGGGCTGTATCCTGTGAAACAGGAACCCCGCCTAGGCCTCACTGTGCTGGGGCCATGGACCCGGCCCATCTTCTCCGGCTTCCTGTTTTGACACAGCTCCGCCATTTTCTGCAGCGCTGGAAAAATGGCCGCCGGTTACAAAACACCCGAATTAAAAAAAAAAGAAGACTAGAATCCGTTATTTTCTATAAGTTTTGACCTCATGCATTTTCTAAACACCCGTAGGGCGGGTGCTTTCAGCCCCCCCCCCCCCCCCTCCCTTTAAACGTAGCGCCGCACAGACTCACGTAGGTCACCGTGTTTGTTGACTCCCATCAGCCATCGAAATGCGGTTTACGTCTGATCCACCGACGCTGAACGTCCCCGACGTCCACAGGATGAACCGCTCCGACAGCCTGGAGCTCACCTGCAGGTACCAACACGCTCCGCACGTGCGCGCGCATGCGTACGCGCACACGTTGACCCCTGCCCGCTCTTCACCCCCTCAGAGGACGCCAGGACCTGAGGTGGACGACGCCGCCCACCAGCACCCGCTTCTCCACGGTGGACTGCAGAGGGTCGGGTTTCTTCTGCATGACGCTGAGGATCTCCAACGCCACCGTCAACGAGACGGGGCAGTACCGCTGCTCCTACCGGGACCTGCGGCCGGAGGAGGGCAAGACTTCAGCGGCGGTCTACGTCTTTGTCCACGGTGCGTCCCGCCCTCAGTTCATAAGGGCGCTGAGATGTCGGTGGTGGGGCCGTGAAGGGTCCGAGGGCCACACCGGGGAGTCCGAATGTCCCTTTAACGCTGGTGGTCTGGTTCCAGACTACAAAGTGCCGTTTGTGCCGCCCGAGAAGGAGTTGGAGGTGGTGTTCGTCAGCGAGGGGGAGCGCGTGGTGATACCGTGCCGGGGCTCGGTGGAGGACCTCAACGTCACGCTCCACACTGTGAGGAAGAGTTGTTTCTGTTCCACCCTTCTCCCCACAAACATCCGCTTTGAGCGGCCTGGTGGAGGCCTCTCAGGTGTTTCGGGTTCAACCCGTGTCAGCTGCTGACCTTCGGTCAGAGATGACAAGGATGAGTCTGTGAAACAGATCCGTCTGTGTTTTCAATGTCCTTGTTAGTGTCATGTTGCACATTGGAAAGCAGTAAATGTCTGTGTGTGTCAGAAGTATCCCAACAAGGAGCTGCGTCCCGACGGGAAGGACTCGGTGTGGGACGCCCGGACGGGCTTCACGCTGCCCAGTCACCTGATCAGCTACGCCGGCGTCGTGTCCTGCCAGACGCGCATCGGCAACGCCACCTTCAAGTCGTCCCTCTACATCGTGGCGGTCGTCGGTAAATGATGTGAAGAGACTGACAGACATATCATTTTTAACAAGACATCTGAACACGTGTAGATGGAGGCCAAAATCCAGTTAGCTTTCATTTGCTTGTGATCAATCGTAAGTAATGAAAGATTTAATGGCGATCAGAGGGAGAGAGAGAGAGAGAGAGAGAGAGAGAGAGAGAGAGAGAGAGAGAACAATAGACGGTCGACTGACTGCCTCCCTTTTCCGCAGGATACAAGATCTACGAACTCACCCTGACCCCCGCGCAGCTGAGGCTGTCGGCTGGGGAGCGGCTGGTTCTGGCCTGCGTGGCAAAGACCGAGCTCAGCGTGGGCATCGAGTTCAGCTGGATGCACTCCGGTCAGGCCTTGGTCAGTTTCCCGCTCTTCCTCTGTGTATTGCACGTGTGAAGGCCTGGCTTTGAAGGCCTGGCTTTGATAACCCGCTGAGGACTGGCAGAGCCACTTCCTGTGGCTCCCGCACATGGTCCTTACTTCCTTCTTTGAGGAATCCTTTGGTTTATCTTGAAGTGCAAAGGTGACCAGATGCATTCGTGAGGTTCTGGTATTTAGTAGAGTTAGAATATCCTTCAGGTGCGTTTTGTTTTTCCCCAAAGTTGAAATGTGGTCTGCAAACCAGGTAGCAGGTTATGAGAGGTGAAGTCAATACTGTGTAGTGACCAGCAGGGGAGGGACTCCTCTGCTCCCATAGACGTCTACGAGGAAATTACTCTACTTCTCTCTTGATTTATTCCCTCCCCAAAAATGTTTTGAAATCAAAAACATATTAGATTTTAAAATTGTGTGAAAAAATGTCAAAATAAGTTGAGTCAAAAAATGTAATGGGAAAAATAGTCAAAATATGTTAGATCTGAAATGTTTGAAAAAATATCAATATACAGTATGTTGTAAAAATGTCATTGAAAAAAAGAAAAAAAATGGAAAAATATGATGTTAAAAAAAGCAAAACTATATTAGGTCAAAACAATTTTTAAAAATAGTTAAGAAATCTTGCGGAAAAAAAATCAAAATAAGTGTTTGGAGAGAAAGGTCAAAAATGTTTTTTTTTTAAAAGCCTCTTCTCTCTCAGACCTCGGGCAACAACTCGAGGCTGAGGAGCGAAACGCCGCACAAGAAGAAGCTGTGGAACACCCTGCTGCTCTCCAAGACGCTGACGGTGGAGAACGTGACGGTGGACCACAGCGGAGAGTGGACCTGCACGGCGTCCAGCGGCCGCATGGAGAGAAGTGCCTCAGCGCTCCTCAAAGTCTACGGTAGGTGAGATGAAAACGTACCGTTGTTTAGCTAAAACATTGTAATAATTGTGTTTCCCCTCATCCGGCAGAGCTTACCGATCAAAGATTTCATCTGACTCAAAGCATGAGGTTTACAGCATGAAGGAAAATGCTCCAAATGGATGATTTTAAAGAGAATATCTTTTGTAATAAATAACCAGTATTCAGAGGTGGGATCAAGTCACTGTTAGGCAAGTCACAAGCAAGTCTCAAGTCATTGCCCTCGAGTCCCGAGTCAAGTCGAGTCAAAGACGAAGCAAGTCCCAAGTCGAGTCACAAGTCAAAGCCAACAAGTCTCAAGTCGAGTTACAAGTCACAGCCAACAAGTCCCAAGTCGAGTCACAAGTCGTACCATTTAAGTTTCGAGTCATTTCGAGTCATTTTATTATAGTGGGGACGGGGGAACCCTGGGTGATGGTGCGCTGCCTCACAGACCTAGACTACGAAGGGAAGGGTAATGGTGGATCGACTGTGACTGTGTTATAGTACTGTAACGCTCACCCCAATGCTGCAGCGTAAATAAGGAGGCGATGACTGGCTTGCAACTCCGCTGCATTTATTTATATAAAACAACTCAACTTCGGTCACTGTTGGCCGTCACCACGCCGAACGAACACTTCCGCATACACGGCCCCCCAAAACTCGGGTTGTCTCGCGTAACTACAGCTGGTAACAGCGCATAACGTGAACACATGCAACATCTGCATAACTGATTAACTAATAACTTTAACTCAGCTCATTACACTACTTTAAAACGGACGTTGACATAATGTTGGCGAGGATTTCCATCGGAGTCTGAATCCGGGTTCAAAAATCCCGATGTTTGTAACCATGAACGAGCTGTCTCGTTGATACGGTCAAATGGACTGCAGTGATTGGATGTCGTGCAGGCAGCGCGCGCTCTCTGCATACAGGTGGCGCACATTTTTTTGACAGATGCAGATAAACAGAGCGGCGCGGTGGTGTGAAAATGTTTTCCCCCAGTTTTCATGGGAAGTAGCAAGTCTTCTCGAGTCAAAAGGCTCGAGTCCAAGTCAAGTCACGAGTCATCGGTGTTCAAGTCCAAGTCGAGTTGCAAGTCTTTGTACGTTTTGTCGAGTCGAGTCTCAAGTCATCAAATTCATGACTCGAGTCCACACCTCTGCCAGTAATAAATAAGATCTGTTAGACGCGTCTCTTCCTTTTGATTTGCAGAGAAGCCGTTCATCACCATGAAAGAGCCGTGGACGAAGGTTTGGGAGGTGAACGTGGGGGATCAGGCGTCTATACCTGTCGAGTACTCGGCCTACCCAGAGCCCAGCTTCGGATGGTACGCCGCAGCACGCAGCACGCAGCACGCAGCCGCAGCACGCAGCCGCACCGTGAGATTCAGACTCACCAGGTGCCTCCGTCTCCCCAGGTTAAAGAACGGCCTCCCCCTGAAGGACGACTACAGACTGAAGCAGAGAAATGACACGCTGGTCATCCACGAGGTCTCAAGAACCGACGCCGGGAACTACACGATGGTCCTGACCAACAACGTCACCAAGGAGGAGCACAGGCGCTCCTTCCAGCTGCTGGTCAACGGCACGTGTCCCCCCCCCCGTTGAACACGTTTCTCTACACTCTAATGACAGACACAGTGGCGTTAACCCTGAGCGTCTTCTTCTTCTTCTTCTCCTCCTGCAGCGCCTCCGCAAATCATCGAGAAGGAGGTGGCGGTGGACAGCGACGTGTACCCGTACGGCAGCAGCCCCACCCTGAGGTGCAGCGCCCGCGGGTTCCCCACGCCGGCCCGGGTCCGGTGGCAGTGGATGTCCCGGGACGACTGTCCTCAGGCCTTCATGTGAGTCCCCCCCCCCCACACATCCGATGAAAAGCACGTTGATTCTCCCCAGACACGGAATGTGTTTCTGGATCTGTGTCCCGCGGGGGGGGGGGGGGCATCAGCAGGTTTCCTTATCTCCAGGCTGCACATCGCAGCACTTCCTCCGTCCCGCGCTTGGCTTCCTGTTGTTCTCCAGTCGTTCTCGCAGTAAAAAGAGACGAAATCTCTTCTTCCTGCTGAGGCCCCTTCTCTTCCCCCCCGTGAGCGTCACAACAAGCTGAGATTCTGTGCTCTTCTTATCTTATTCTTTTATCTCTAACCTCAACACACAGCAGGACAAGAAGAAACATACGATAAACAAGCACATGACCCAAACAGTGAAGGTCAAAGTTCTCCTTTTGTAAAAATGTGATCTTGGCGCAAAAATCCCCTGAAATGGGGGATTTGAACGTGGTTTCTATGTGTTTGGGCCCCAGGAGGTCGGGGCCCGTGAAGTCCGAGCTGCAGCTGGCGGAGTGCGCCGGGTGGAGGGACATCAGCAACAGCACCACCCAGCAGGTCAGGATGGACACGGAGCATTCCCAGAAGGTAAAGGGTGAATACGCCGACTTTATAATCAATAGAAAGAATCAAGGGATGTAGTTTGGAATGAATAAATATTCCCAGAAATGTATTTTAAAAATTATTTACCGATAATTTCTGATCTAAAATGTTGCTGAGTTAATTAATAATTAATAATTAATTTTTTTATTAACCTGCACATGTATTTTCTAATCAGATAATCACGAGCTCTCTGAAGGTCCACAAAGCCGCCGCCCACGCCGTCTACAGGTGCTCGGCCGCCAACAAGGTCGGGGAGGATTCCCGCGTCATCTTCTTCCACGTCACGCGTGAGCATCTTTTCTTTTCATGTCCTCTTCGTCCCGTTGCCGTGACGACGCGTTCACGCCCCCCCCATCTCTGCTGCGGCGCAGGCGGCCTGGAGGTGAGCGTGGCCCCCGCCGGCGGGCCCCTGGAGGAGGACCACGTGGTCCTGAGCTGCAAGGCGGACAAGCTGATCTACGGCAACCTGACGTGGCTCCTGGTGACCAACGCGTCGGGGGCGGAGCCGATCGCCTCCGTGCAGCCGTGCCGCCCGTGGTGGAACGTCTCCGACCTGAAGAACGACCCCGAGGTACCTGACGCTGCTTGATACTTAATTCATCACGGCAACACCAGACATGATCAATAGCTATTGATGACAGGACACTTCAATGACAATAAGGATGCCCCGCCCCCAGCACCCTAGCCCCACCCCTTTCACAACCAGCAGTATAAGGGTAATAAGATGACCCTTAATGCAGTAATAATGTATTACTCCACAATGTTTAACCCTCTGGAACTTAATCTTTTTGGAACATAACTTTGTGGAATCCGGTCCCGTTATTTGTGGAAATCAGAATCATTCCTGTGTCTGCGTTGCTCTGCAGAGGAGGCCTCCGTCCCGGGTGGCGCTCGCCCCCCCGCAGGGCACCAACGTGACGCTGGAGCTGTCGCTGCCCGGCGCGGCGCCGCGGGACGAGGGACTGTACGCCTGCCGGGTGGAGAACATCCAGACGGGGGAGAAAACCTGCCTGATGCACCGACTCGCTCTCAAAGGTACAAACGCATGCAGGACCTTAAATGTAGTGGCCGTGGTCACATGATGTCCACGCACGATGTTCATTTAGTGACTGATGGTCCATTCAGACTCAAACAAACAGACCATGAAGCAGAGGATGCTTTAGGGCGGGGCCTAGCGCTGATTGACAGGTCTTTAATAGAGACAATACGACGTCCTTCTCAGTCCAAATATGGTCACTTCCTGTTAACGGATGGCAAAGCCGAGACGGACAAACTGTGAGGCTTCATAGTCCACAAACCAACGTCACCATGACGACGTCCATTTCTCATTTACAGTCTGGGATTTTTATTTATCATAGTGCTCAATGCTCGTGAAGTGAGATACTTTTACTTGTTTTTGCTGTATTTAAAAAGTTTATGATCACATTTTGAGGAAAATGTTCCATTAAATTCAGGGCAAATCTTGCTTTAAAGTGATTCTGTCGGTCGTTGATTCATCCAATCATCAGTCATCCGGTCATTTAGTCACTTATTGAGTCATGGTGCGTCATTTGAGATCTTTTTAGAGATACAATTGTACAAATAATGAACACAAACATGTTCTTACGTGGATTGGTTTTGTTTTCAGGTCTGCGGGCAGCGAGGATCCTTCGTAACTTAACCGACCAAAAGGTCAACGTGAGCGCCACCATCAGTCTGCTGTGTGACGCCGCCGGGACGCCGGACCCCACGGTGGCGTGGACCAAGAACAACCACAGCCTGGTGGAGGGCTCAGGTGAGGCGGAGCGCGTCCTTCTGACCAAAGGTCATGACCCTGGAGTTTACCTGACCAACTGCGTTCTTGTCTTCAGGCGTGATCCTCAGTCAGAAGAACCGCATGCTGACCATTCAGCGCGTGAAGAAGGAGGACAGCGGCCTGTACGGCTGCACCGCCTGTAACCGCCGCGGCTGTGACGCCACGCAGGCCTACCTGACCACCGAAGGTCAGTCACATGTCACCAGACGACACGCCACAGGCCCCCAAAGCCACGAGCAGAGGCTGCTTTGGGTCTCTGTGGTCTGAACACGACAAGGAGCAAGCCCCCCCATCCTGAGAATATCAAGTCTGCATCATTTGTGTTGTTTAATTGTAAATACATGTTGATTCATTTAATGGATACATTCGCTTTCTTTTTATTTATGTAAAACTTTGTGTTTTAGTTATATTTGACTCTGTGAGTCCTGAACCGTGAGGTTTGTGATCCACTCAGTATTTTGTAGTCAATCTTTGTATTTTGTTCCCTTAGAACTGTTCACTTCATCACTTTATATTTACTGTGGCCTCAATTCAACATTTCTTGGTATGAAAAGACGCAGAGTAAGAATAGCAGGCAGGAAGTTCACATCCTCCTCAGAGCTTCTGAATCCAAAACAATGAGGAGGGAGCGGGACAAAAGGGAGAGGCCGGGTCCTGCTCCCAAACAGAACCAGGGCCTACGTGACCTGGACAGTAGAATGGAGACCCAGTTAGAGCAGGCTGAGCCTGCCAACAGGGGGGGGGGGGTGGGGGTGGCAGACGGGTGACGAGAACATCCACGCATGTGAGCCAGTTTTGCCGAGCAACAAGAAGGGAGAACATGCACCATATATCTGACCCTGATGACCTTAATACAGGCTCTAAGCCGACCTGCAGGTGAGGGAGGGGCTCTCCAAGGGAAGTTATTGTTCTTGTTATGAACACACACACACACACAGGTGTACGTGCCTAACACAATGACAAATATGAGCTTCATGCAAGGAGGCCTCTCATGGTGCTGTGTCCCCTCTAGGCGCCGAGGAGAAGACCAACGTGGAGCTGATCGTCCCCATCGGGTCGGTGGTCATCGCCATGTTCTTCTGGCTGCTCGTCGTCTTCGTCATCCGCGGGAGAAAGAAAGTGAGGACTCCCTCATCCTCGACCTCCCCTCCACTCCCTTCCCCTCCCCTCCCCTCGCCACCACCCCCCTTCCTTGGACTTTCCCGTCCAGTCCCACACACACTGGTCCGATCACACGCATGCACAGCCGCAGTGATTGGAAGTGACTGCTTTGGCTCTCGGTGGCTGCTCCCCTTTGTTTGCAGGAACAAAGGGGGCCGCTCTCTCATAGACCACAAGCACTGATTGGGACCCTTTTTTAATTGGGGAGGGGGGCGATGGAGCCGCTGGAAAAATGCTGTACGATTAAATGATTAATCATCAACCCTGTCTTTGTCTCTTTGTCTCTGTCTCTCAGCCGAGTGGCGGAGATCTGAAGACGGGCTACCTGTCCATGATCCTGGACTCCGAGGACATACCCATGGACGAGCAGTGCGAGAGGCTCACGTACGACGCCAACAAATGGGAGTTCCCTCGGGACAGGCTGAAGCTCGGTGAGACACCTGAAGGGACACGAGAGCTCGTGCAAGTTCTAAATGTTTGTCAAAAGCGTTTGTCCCTCAGATTTATAGAGAGCCTGGACAAAACAGTGTGTTAAAATATGTGTGCAGAGCCTTTGAAACCTTGTTTTAGGTGTTGATGGACACGTAGCATCAATCAATCAATAAATCAATTAATGCACTCAAACCGGAGGATGTGTCCGTCCGTAGGTGACCCTCTGGGACGAGGAGCGTTCGGTCAGGTGGTCGAAGCGGCGGCCTTCGGCATCGAGAAAGCCACCACCTGCACCACCGTCGCAGTCAAGATGCTGAAGGGTGAGCTCTCCTTACTCCACCTTCTCTCCACACACACACACACTCACACACACACACACACACACACACACAGCGTCACGTACAGGAAAACAACGAGGCCTCTCTGTGTTACAGAGGGAGCCACATCCAGCGAGTACCGCGCCTTGATGTCGGAGCTGAAGATCCTCATTCATATCGGACATTATCTCAACGTCGTCAACCTGCTGGGAGCCTGCACCAAGCCTGGAGGTGAGTGAGCACATAGTGGTCTGAGGAAATTACCAGCAGGGGGCGACTCCACTGCTCCCATAGACGTCTATGAGGAAATGACTCTACTTCTGTGTAGTGACCAGCAGGGGGCGACTCCTCTGCTCCCATAGACGTCTATGAGGAAATGACTACTTCTGTGTAGTGACCAGCAGGGGGCGACTCCTCTGCTCCCATAGACGTCTATGAGGAAATGACTCTACTTCTGTGTAGTGACCAGCAGGGGGCGACTCCTCTGCTCCCATAGACGTCTATGAGGAAATGACTACTTCTGTGTAGTGACCAGCAGGGGGCGACTCCTCTGCTCCCATAGACGTCTATAAGGAAATGACTCTACTTCTGTGTAGTGACCAGCAGGGGGCGACTCCTCTGCTCCCATAGACGTCTATGAGGAAATGACTACTTCTGTGTAGTGACCAGCAGGGGGCGACTCCTCTGCTCCCATAGACGTCTATGAGGAAATGACTCTACTTCTGTGTAGTGACCAGCAGGGGGCGACTCCTCTGCTCCCATAGACGTCTATGAGGAAATGACTACTTCTGTGTAGTGACCAGCAGGGGGCGACTCCTCTGCTCCCATAGACGTCTATAAGGAAATGACTCTACTTCTGTGTAGTGACCAGCAGGGGGCGACTCCTCTGCTCCCATAGACGTCTATGAGGAAATGACTCTACTTCTGTGTAGTGACCAGCAGGGGGCGACTCCTCTGCTCCCATAGACGTCTATGAGGAAATGACTCTACTTCTGTGTAATGACCAGCAGGGGGCGACTCCTCTGCTCCCATAGACGTCTATGAGGAAATGACTCTACTTCTCTCTTGATTTATTCCATCAGTAAACATTGTAAACATGAGTTTATGGTCTCAGTCTCTAGTTTCAAGTCTTCTTTAATGCAGCATGATGTTCATTCAGTGAATGATGGTCCATTTAGAGTCAAACAGACCATGAAGCAGGAGATGCTTTGCCCACTTGCAGGACCACTGATGGTGATCGTGGAGTACTGTAAACACGGAAACCTCTCCAGCTACCTGAAGAGCAAGCGTGGAGAGTACAGCCCCTACAGGGTAAGCGTGACCGTCTCCGCCCACCTGTGTCTCATAGCAACAAGGATATGAAGCTGGACCTGAATCTAAGCGGCCTGCGTTGAGCGGCGATCATCATAATATTCGATGAGGTCATTTCAGCCTCTCGGGTGCAGCAGGAATAAATCGAGCCACAGGATCGTTTTTTTCCTTTTGCAGAGGCAGCGGGTGGACAGCCAGCAGTGGAAGTCCACCGAGGAGGACGTGGCGGAGGGCGACCTGGGCCTGGGGAAGATCACCCAGCTGGACATCTGCACGGGAACCGCCGCCTGCTCCAGAGCCGGAGACTGGGCCTCGGGCGGCACCGCTGACCCGCGGGAAGGTGGGGGCAGAGGGGCGCGGCTCTCACGTTGTTGTGGAGAACTTGCACACGTTGTCGTGAATTAAATCCGACCATGTGACCGACAGAGAGTTCGGACGAGGACCATCTGACCATGGAGGACCTGATCAGCTACAGCTTCCAGGTGGCAAAGGGCATGGAGTTCCTGTCGTCCCGCAAGGTGAAACTAAAACCCCCTACCTGTGTTTACGCTCAATGATCCACAGTCTTTGCGTGTGAACCTGAATCCCTTCTGTTGCTGTTGGCTCCGTAGTGTATCCACAGAGACCTGGCAGCCAGGAACATCCTACTTTCAGAGAACAACGTGGTGAAGATCTGCGACTTTGGCCTCGCTAGAGACGTCTACAAAGACCCCGACTACGTCCGCAAGGGAGACGTGAGTCCGCCCTCATTCACGCGAGTGCGATCGTTCTCACCACCAGGTTCCTGCTGGTTCCTTCGATCCACTGTTGTTCCAGTTTCCACTTGCTTAAAGAGCTTGAGGAGGGTTCTGAGGGTACAACTGTCTGTTGGTGATGGTTCTGTGTTTGTAACCACTGTTAAACAACAACAACAACAACAACAACAACATCATTTATCTGGCCTCATTGGTCCCTCGGCGATTGAAGGTTTACATCCTCCTTCTTGCTGCAGGCTCGCCTGCCTCTGAAGTGGATGGCTCCGGAGACCATCTTCGATCGGGTCTACACCACCCAAAGTGATGTCTGGTCCTTTGGGGTTCTCCTCTGGGAGATCTTCTCTCTGGGTAAGCCCCCCCCCCCCGATCACCACATGAAGCCAGACGCACCCACTGCACTCCTGCAGCTTCTCCTCTGCCGTCCCTCCCCACAGGTGCGTCTCCGTATCCGGGCGTCTGCATCGACGAGCTGTTCTGCCGGCGGCTGAAGGAGGGCACCAGGATGAGACCCCCGGAGTACGCCACCACCGAGATGTGAGTGCCGACGCCGCGCGGGATGCAGACATGTTTTTCTACCTGCGCCGACGTCTTAACGTCAGCTCGTTTCCCCTCGCAGATACCAAACCATGTTGGACTGCTGGCTGGATCGGCCCACGGACAGGCCCACCTTTGCGGAGCTGGTGGGACACCTGGGCAACCTGCTGCAGGCCAGCGCCCAGCAGGTGCATCTGACATTCAAACTCCCTCGTTTCCATGGCGACGTGTCTTTTTCCTATGAGTGCAACTGCACTGCAGTTACTCACGGTGGTGATTGTGCCCGTTCTCCAGGACGGGAAGGACTACATCCCTCTGACGGCCGGCACCGAGGGGGGCGGCTCTCCGGTGACCCCTGACCCCAGGAACCCCTACAACAGGCCGCACGGCGGGGAGCCCCCGGAGGCTCAGCTCCACTACGACAACCCGCCGGCCCTCAGGTCAGCACGGGCGACCGTCTTTAACTTAAGTCACAAATAACAAACATGTTATTCCAAGCTGCCCGGAGGTGTGACAGAGGTCACATGACTTTAAATCGGGTTACACTCGACCAGACAGAACTGATCTATAGATGACCGATGACTTCATTTGGAGCCTTTCGACCTGAAAGTACTCGGTGTATAAAAACTGAGGAGGTAAACAGGGAAACCAATGGCAGCATCCACGACATGATGGGTCACAAATGAAAGACTCAAATGGAATAAAGTTTTTAAACAAGGACTCAAAACTCAGAACTCGAGTGTAAAGGTTAATTTAATGTCGTACCCGCTTGTGGTACGACATCGGGGCTTCATTGGTGACACATTTCTGAAGGCGGACATCAAGTCTTTACGGTGCATTTAGAGAGATGATGTCACTCGGTTCCTGTGTGCAGAGCGTCCCAGCAGAGCGAGCGCGGCGGCCGTCCTCTCAGCAGGAGGACGTTCGAGGACGTTCCTGCGGTGAGTCTCTGCACAACACAAGTACATAGTACACAGCTAACACATTTTCTCATTCAATTGAATGTCTGACTGGTTCTGTGCATTTATTCAAATCCAGTTCAGTAAAAACTAAAGACAACATGGTGTAAAATCTATTCAATAAGTATAGAGTGGATTCATTGATCTTAAGTCAATAAGTTAATGAACGTTACTGAATGTCTTCAATATATTATTTAACTAAATCTAATCTTTAGGTGCAGGGAACCAGTAAATAACGCTGACCCCCGAATGAGTTCTCACCAATTCCTCTACCGCTGCGTTTTTCCCACAGGGGGGTCACACGGACATGTGCTTCTCACCTGAGCAGGTAAAGGGTTTGAATCAACAGCTGCCAACCACGCCCAACTTCAGGTGAGAGTCGTCTCCGTAGTACTCTAACTGCCCCCCCCCCCCCCCCCCCCCTGGAATCTCAATAAAGGATATCGGGTTCTGCTCCCTCCAGCCAGCTGCTGCGCTTTAAGAGCAAAGAGTCTGTGGCCTCGGAGTCGTCCAATCAGACGAGCGGCTACCAGTCGGGGTACCACTCCGACGAGGCCGACGCCCCCATCTACGCCAACGAGGAGGCCATCATCAAGCACACCATGCTGAAGAGGGCCCCGCCCGCCAGGGCCACGGACAACTTCAACACGGAGATCCGCTACAGCACCCCACCTGTCTGACCCCCCCCCCTCGTGACCCCCCCCAGGGTCGTCTCACTGTATACGTCACACTTTCAGATGACCGGAGGACGAATGAAGGTTGTGTGATGAGTCTGTAAAGCGAGGCTCTCGCTCTCTGGAATGCGAGGACACGCCCACTTCCTGACGGAGCGACTCCACCCACTTCCTCTCGCGCAGGAAATGACATCTGGAACTTTTTAGATAACTGGAAATGTTTTGTTTTTTTATCGCGGCGGCACATTAAATGTCCGGCGACAGGTGTACAGTCTTTTTAATTCATTTATATATACAAATTATTACAGTATTTTATTGAAAATGTATTACTAAACCTGCAATAAATGTAGTTTTGTCAAAATAAAAAATGCACACTATTAAGACGGCTCTGGATTGCTCTTTTATTTTTACATGACGTCATGATTAACGAAACCAATGCAAACTAGAGTGTGCGTGTGTGTGTGTGTGTGTGTGTCCTTCCCACTGTGGTGATCTTCTCAGCTGTTTTCAGCTCACAATGCTCTTCACAACCCGACGAGGCCTGAAGTGAAGAGTCTTCAAAGCTTCTTCTTTTATTAAGAAACACTAAATGTTTCATTGTGAGTTTGAGTTGTCGACACGTCGTTTCTTATTGGCTGAGACAATGAAACTTAAAGCATTACTACACCCACAAAATTATCCATTAATCACCCAGAAGTCCCTTATCTGTCACGTGTTCACACATTCAAGGTGACAGGGGGGGGGGGGGGTGTAACTGAAATAAAGGTGCGTGTCCGTCGGCATGAGAACTATTTATTTTGTCTGCAATCAAGGTCAACAAACCCGGCTAATTATAGCAGACCAGAGGAAATGACTGAGGACATGAGGACACGGGGGGGGGGGGGGGGTCCGCCAGAAGGTCGGCTTATATCTCTGGAGGGTGAATGAAGACAGGGACAGAGGACTGTTTCCAATGCGCTGTTTTACCGTTAAAACTGAGCAGCAGCGCCCTCTGTGGTACTAAAGACACATCACATGACACCCGGGTCCCACTTCAATGGTGACCAGTTCCTCACATTCTGAGGAGACATCTGAAAAACATTGAGCGACACATGGGAGGAACTTTCATTTCCTCGGGAGGGGGGGGCAGGCCGAACACAAGGCTTTGTTTTCACTGCCAGGAAATACCTCTGCGTTCTCACACACACACACACACACACACACACACACACACACTTACACACACACACACACAGAAAACACACACACTCACACACACACAGGCATACATACATGCATGGATGGATGCATACACACACACACACACACACATATACATACATGCATGGATGGATGCATACACACACACACACACACACACACATACAGGTAGTGAATAGATACATTTAATACTGAATGAATGGATCTACAGAAAAGAACTGAACTCGATAAATGGGTGAAATAAAAGTAGTGGATGAAATGGTAGTTTGTGACCGACCACCTGAAGCCGTTAATGGTGTCGTAGAATATTCTCATTCATACAACAGTAGGTGTTGCTTCACAAAATAACTGATCTGAGTGCAGCTCCATGAGGCAGAAAGAAGAAGCGCCACACATTCCATCTGAGGCTCTAACTTCCACCACTAAGGGGGGTGCTAACACTTTGTGTCCCTCTGATGCTCATTCCATGTTACGCTTATCTCATGTCAGAAAAGATCAGAGCCCAAAACACACACACACACACCAGTATGCAGATGATATATTTGTCTGTTGGCTGTTTAAATCGATCTGTCACTCAAAGAGATTATGAATTGTGAAACCTTCCAGCTTTGATTACAGCTGTCACTTATATATCTAAAATAAACAAATAGGTGCAGCCAATCAGCTCGGATCCCTTTTCAAAGCGTGTGTAGATTGGATGGATAGTGTCGTATCACCAGGCTGCTGTCACTCACTGGCCGACAGGCCGAGACCGACTTCTGAGATAAACAACGACGGTTCTGCAGAGAGGGGGGGGGGGGGGCGGATATGGATCCCTCCCTGAGCGCCTGAACCCCAGATATAGAATGATCACTTGTACATGATGTAATATATAATATAAATATAAATGTGATGATTTACTCCAACTCTTCTGTCCATCTAGCAGCGTCTCGTGTTTGGAAACATGTAAAGCACAGTGTGAACTCTGACCAATGCACAGAAGCTGATATTACACCCCCCCACCCCACCCCCCATCAATAAGTAAGATGTAAGATGATCGAAAACAGAAACAGGAATTAAGTTGAGAATAAAAGTCATAAATATGAATATTGTATCCGAAGAGGAAAACATGCACCATAAATAAAATAAATATAACACACATATTCGTTCTGAAGGATTACCTCTTGTTTTAGTAAATGAAGAATGTGATGTGAGGCCATTTATTTTATTATATTTATTTATATATTTTAAGCAGTAATGGTTAGAGATGCTTATTGGCTCACAGTGAAAGAAGATTATTTATTCAACGCTTCGTGTGCGTCGGTTTGTTGCCGTGTGAATACGAGTGTGTTAGTGCGACATGTGTGTACATCTTATATCTTATGTGTGTGTGTGTGTGTGTGTATTCAGGGTCGTGTATTGAGTGCACAGGATGTGCTGCCTCACTGTTATTGTGTCTCAGAGTCCAACAAGGGGCCGAAGTCTGTGGGGCCCGATAAGCTCCGTCCATTCACAAATTTCTCATGAGGTCACTTAGCTGTTGGATATTAAAAGCCAGTGGGGGGGGGGGGGGGGGAGGGCGGGGGTTGGGGAGGGAGGGGGGGTATTAAACTCCAGGATGTTTTTCTCAGTCATGATAACACCGCTGGTTCCTTCCCTCGAAATAATAGACAGCGAGTACGAACTTATCAAGGAAAGAGGTATCTGATGCACCGGTTGTTCATTGTGTGTCTGTGTGTGTGTGTGTGTGTGTGGGTTCGGTGAATAATGCATTAATTCGAGTGTTGTTGTGCCGGTCCAGCTGTGCAGGAAGGAGTCTCTGTCCGGCTGACACACGGCTACACGGCACCGCTGGAATCAGGAGAAGGAAGCAAAGTGACTTGTTAATTGTTGCATGGCGGTAGAATCACATGAGAAGCATCCGTGCCTTCAGGGATCTGTCCTTACTATATTGATTAAAAAAACCAATCCACGTGCCAACCTTCGTGGTCCTCAGCGACATTTAGCACAACCGTTGCCGGGCAACGCACAGATGTGCTCATGATAATACATGCAAGCAGCTATAAAAGCTTTTTTTTCACAGTTTATCACATGCAATAATAATCCAGATGCCAGTGGGATGCCGACTCCCTGTTGGAGTTGTGGTGTAAATCCCAACAGGACGTTAGAGAGGATATAAAGATGTCAGCATCTTCACTAACATCAGATCTTTGGTGCATCGGACTGCAGGGAACAAGAGGCATTAGGCCACAAATGCTTTGTGTTATTTGTGTGTCCGCTGTTTGTAACGTCCCAACATCCCGTCCATCTCTCTGACTGAGGAAAGGACCATCAGCATCTGTTTGTAAAAACAGGTCAAAGGTTACATTATTATACATCATTTTAGTCTACGAGCCTGTGAGTGACCCTGCGTGAAGAAGAGTGTCTTTAGTGTGAAGATGTGAAGGCTCTCTGTGGTCCTGATGTCATCACAGAGCTCCTTCCACCATCTAGGAGCAGGACAGCAAAGAGTGGAGATCTAGTCCAGTGTTTTGCTCTCAGTGAGGAACAAGCAGCTTGATGTTGGGATGGAGGGTTCCACCTGGTCCTGGATGGAGACTGGACCCCATCGATTCACAGCATGCTACGTGAGCACCAGTGCTTGAACTGGATGAGGCAGCCACTGGTAACCAGTGAAGAGAGGAGGAGAACTTGGGAAGGTTGAAGACCAGTGGAGCTGCAGCATCCTGGATGAGAGGATGGTGTTTATGAGGAAATATTCAAAATACATTTAGATGAGTTCTAGGAAGCGAATGAAGAGGAGCTTGTTTTGGTGGAGGCGATGTTGTGGCGGTGTGTGGGAGGGGAACGAACACAAGACAGGCAGAAAGATTAACTACACAAGAAAGGAGTGAGATTCAAACACTTGATCATAACTGAGGTTGTCATTTCTTTAACAAAAGGTCTTCCCAAGGGGAGCTGTGGTGGAGCCAGAACTCTTCCTTTCTACCTTCCTCTGGAGACAAAATGAGAACATATCTTCCCATTAGCCTGGCTCTCATTCTTCCCACGTGTTAAGGAAATAAAAACATCAAATTAGCCGGCACAGCGGGATCCCAGCTCGCTATTTAAATAAACACACGAGAAAGCGAGAGGGTCTGATTTCTGGTAAGAGGGGAAAGACGTTATAGAGTCTCCTGAATCGTTAATTCTTCCCAGCAGACATTTTGATTTGTTGTAGTAAAAAGGGGGAACGTGTCCCTGCTCTCTCCCAGTGTCCCGTGGCTCAGGAGGAGTTGGCTTCGCGGTGTTTTGCTTGATTTGTAGCCTGACTTTTCTATTTAAAAAAGAAAAGCTTCTTCTCTCCCACACTCAGAGTCCAGATGTGTTGCGCTGCCGATGGGTCACGGGCTCCAGCTCGTACGCTGAAGAATCACCAGGTTCAGCCAACTGGAGGTTTGTATTTAAAGCATATATATAGTATAAAAACACACACAGTGCACGGGTATAACTTCACACACTTTTGGAAATGCCCCACTTTGGGGATTCTTTAAAATGTCCCAGATTAGAACTTGGTGGCACTAGTTTTTCTTTTGAAGAGAGCTTGTTAGCAGCGCTGAAGGATTCCAGTTGGTCTGCTACCACAGAAACTTCTGTGTAGTGACCAGCAGGGGGCGACTCCTCTGCTCCCATAGACGTCTATGAGGAAATGACTCTACTTCTGTGTAGTGACCAGCAGGGGGCGACTCCTCTGCTCCCATAGACGTCTATGAGGAAATGACTCTACTTCTGTGTAGTGACCAGCAGGGGGCGACTCCTCTGCTCCCATAGACGTCTATGAGGAAATGACTCTACTTCTGTGTAGTGACCAGCAGGGGACGACTCCTCTGCTCCCATAGACGTCTATGAGGAAATGACTCTACTTCTGTGTAGTGACCAGCAGGGGGCGACTCCTCTGCTCCCATAGACGTCTATGAGGAAATGACTCTACTTCTGTGTAGTGACCAGCAGGGGGCGACTCCTCTGCTCCCATAGACGTCTATGAGGAAATGACTCTACTTCTGTGTAGTGACCAGCAGGGGGCTACTCCTCTGCTCCCATAGACGTCTATGAGGAAATGACTCTACTTCTGTGTAGTGACCAGCAGGGGGCTACTCCTCTGCTCCCATAGACGTCTATAAGGAAATGACTCTACTTCTGTGTAGTGACCAGCAGGGGGCTACTCCTCTGCTCCCATAGACGTCTATGAGGAAATGACTCTACTTCTCTCTTGATTTATTCCCTCAGTAAACATTGTAAACATGAGTTTATGGTCTCAGTCTCTAGTTTCAAGTCTTCTTTAATGCAGCATGATGTTCATTTGGTGAATGATGGTCCATTTAGAGTCGAACAGACCGTATACTGAGGTTTTGCTTTAATAAAATAGCATAACCACAGCTTGGAAATTCCATTAAATGTGCAGAGACGGTGGTTTCCTGACAGCTAGATAGAGGGAATGTGGTGAACTTACTATCTGTGATCTTTGACGTTCGTCAGACAGAGAGAATGAGTGTGTATGGATTGAAAGGGAAGGAAGACCAATATCCTTGCTCTCAGAAGAATGAACACAGAAACAGGATGTTTGTTGCGCTCTATTCGAGGTGAAGAGATTCCATCCTCGTGTTCGCTCAGCAGGACGCCTGCGAGAAACGCTCATCTCCTTCTGGCTCCATTTAAGTCTGAAGTTACATCTTCAACAGAGATGGAGGGACAAGATAATTAAGATTATTATATAGAGGTCGAACATATTCGAACATCTGGCTGCGCATCAGGTGTCAATAACAGGACAAATTAATACGAGACACAACTACTTGTATAGGTCCTGTCAACATGTTTAACAACATACTACCTACACAAAAAGAAGTAAATGAACTAATGGCCAGAACCACAGACCTTGTTTATTCATGCAATATAAAGTCAGTACAGCAGTGCGCCACCCGCAAAGCCACTGGTTTTACATTCGAATATCTGTTTTTAACAACTATTCGAATGTATATTGGAAAATAGAATATTCGAGAGACTGAAAACTTGATAAGTTGTTGTTTCTCCTACGTATAAGACTTTAAGCACGCTGACCTCCAAACATCCTGCTGAAGTTCAGACATCTTCATCCCTGTCTCCGGGGCTTTCTAATAACGCCACAGATGTGCAGCCTCAAAATCAAGTGCAGGTGACCGAATCACCAGGAAAAAGGGAAAGTATTACAGGGATTGTGCGAATATGACATGAACCAGCGAGCTGTCCGTCATTTCCTCAGTCTGAGCAGACTCTGACCTCCGCCTCTGAATCCCGCTGGAATGATTGGAATGCTAGAGACAACACTGAAGCTTTCATGTGGAGTCCATAAAGAACACAGAATAATACCTGGTTCTCTGCAACAAAGAATCAATGAAATCGATAAAAACTGATTGTTTTAAAGTGTTGGCAACGAATTTCATCATCGATTTGTTGTGTTGCTCGATTATTGCGTCACTCAGTGAGTTGTGGAGATAAAATATTTAAAAAAATAAAAACGCTGAGTTGACATGAGGAGCCTCCAGCAGCTAGCGTTAGCTCGCTAATGACAGCAGTGAAGCAGTTAGCAAGACTGAATACACGTTCTTATTTACTCACCTTTTTTGTTCTCTTGTATATATTTCGTGCTTCGTCCCATTTCGGTTATTGTTGACAAATATATTTGTATGTGTTGTACGTTTTAATGCAGTCATTTACGGTAGTCTACTGCACGTCTACTGTGGGTTATACGGTAGTTGATGTTAGTTATGTGTACGATGTGTTTCGTTGTGTTTCGATGTGTTTCGTTGTGACGAGGAGGCAGTCATTTGATCTGGAGTGAAAAGTCGAGCGTTTGGAGGAATCACAGAGGCAGAGTTCTTGCTTGTTTCACTAGAGACTGCGAGGACTTGATGAATTCATGTGCTCATCAGCGGTGGGGATTGGTGGAGCTGCTCATGCGGCTCATTTCATGCACCCTGGTTTCCTGTCTGCTCCCAGGTTTCCTCTCTTATTTACAACATATGTGATGGGTTTTGGGACCGTGAACACAAACCAATACACTCATCACCTGAGCCACTGGAACATATGGCAAAATACTGAACACACATACGCATATGTTGACGTTTTCTTTTTACAGCAAGTCGCTAAATGTGTCCCAGACCTCAGCTGAAGAGGAAAAGATGAGAATTATAGAGTCAAACGAGCCACGTTTTTATGCAGCAAGTCCAAACACGTGTCATGAATGATAAACACTAACATCTCTAAAGAGAAGAGAGGAATCAGGTTTCAGAGTCAATTGCAGTTTAAAACCACAAAGTCCAAATTGAGTCCTACGTGCAGATAGGTGATACCCAAAGTTAGGTCATTATGGGATTGTTTTTTCATTATTGTGGGAGTGAAATGAGAATGTGACATTTCCAAAGTGCACGTTCCTTCTTGTGAGGTTATCCAACGTTATCTAATAAAGCACAGTATGTGCTGTGATAACCGCCGTTTAATTGCTGCATAAAACACCACCCAATTCAAGATAAGACAAAGAACGAGTAGCGTGTTTGGCAGTTAACTGTGGCTAGACGTCACTCTCTACGTCCCAGAGCCACGGCAACTGGAGCTTTAAATGAACTCGATACCCTGCATTTGTCGGCCTCACAAGGTAAATATTTAAAAAGCCGACAGGTGAGATCGTCTTGCCATACAGAACGTTCCAGTACACAGGTAGCCTCGGGGAAATGTTTTCTACAACAGACAGCAGGACGCTTTGGTGGGATGAAGAACACTAAACCACTTTGAGAGGAGTCAGCTGGAATAATGTTGCCAAAGTTATGTGAAAAACAAAGGTAATCGCTGTGAGAACTGTCAGAAATAACACTCACAATATATATTTTGGGTTAAATTACAGCTGCTGGAGGCTATAGTTTTTAACCCGTTTGGCCGATGATTACATGCGGGTTCTATTAAAGGCAGCAGCGTTGCCATGGTGACATGGCAGGTGTGTGCACGCCATAATCAATGTAGCATCAAGCCCGCGATGACGGGTCAGATTAATGATTACCTGCACTGCACCAGGTCGTTCACAGCTCTATTCAGCGAACAAAAGGTCAACGCACTGCATTCCTTCTCAAACTGGTTCAGCGCAGATATCTAGTTTCTGTTAAATATTAATACTTTTTGCTGTAACGGAAGCCCGCACCAGAAAGTCAACATAATGAGATACTATGAGATAATATCTCGTTAGAATTATGTGTCAGGGTTTCCTGCCGTTTACTTGGTAGTCATCTCCTGTGTCAAAGGCCTGGTGCCCTCAGAGTCCTGCTCTGCGGTCTACGCGGTGGATCCGGGTCCCTGTGAACATTTGGACGTCCTCGCGCCGCTGTGAATGTCCCATCGATGTGCGACCGCTGCCTTGGACAGCCAGAAGCATGCATTGGTAGCAGAGTAGCCTTGGGTCCTGGTAGGATTAGCTTAGCATCCATCTGGGCTCCGAGCTCTGGCTGGTTGGTCGCTGGTTGTCTCAGATGTTAAAGAATATTTTCTGTCATACGGCATTATTGCTTAACACCAAACGACACCGAACCCCCAGCGCTGTCTATAAGCTGTGGAACACAATGAGTACGTGGTAAAGCCCAGGAGATTTGCACAGGGTTTCATGAGAAGCTTTGTCAGAGCGTTCATGTGACTGTAAGCTTTTATTGCCTTTTTATGTAATCAAATGAAGGGAGGAAATTCATCCTGTTTCCGTGTACTCATTAGATACCAAAAATATTTTGGAGGACTTATTTTTATTTGCTGAGAATTAAGAAACAATGGCTCTCTCATTTCTGCATCGCAGCTGGTTAGCGTCGCACACAGAGAGCAGTTATAAGACCACGGTCTTTGCTTGGGGGGCCAACTACTTCCTGGAGGCGCTGCTCTTTGTACAGATTAAACAAACCACATATTATAAGTTGAGCTTTGCAGATGCTGGGAAAAATATTTTGTGACCTTTCAATATGGCAAAAGCTTGTCGTTTACACCTGTTTCCGTTCTTTGCGCGAAACCAAGCTAACTGGCTGTAGCTTACGGGCAACGTTTTTTTCCAAAATAACTATTGAAGCTAATTGGCACAATTTGGGGAGCAGGACAACGCCTCCAACACGCCTCCTCCGGTAATTCCCATAAGTGCAGCTCAACCCGCTCTTCAGGTTCTCGAGTACGCTTTTCACAACCCATCTGGACGAAATCGATGCGCAACACGTTCACTCACGTTTCAGCTAGTGAATTACATACGTCACCATAATAAAGCACAACAGTATTTAACTGTATTCTTAAAACATCGACACAGAGAGTAATTCTGTGTGCAGATCAAACGTAATTCAAATCACGTCACGAGTCGATAAAGTGGGAGGCAAACAGGTCGACTTTAGATCAACAGACGACGCCCTTCCTGCTTCAGCCGTTGGATCTGAGCGGCGGAGTAAAGCTTTTCAAAATATAGCTCTGAGGAAGACGATGCAAGACCTAAAACACAAAATGTGACCCCTTCTTGTACCTTTGCTGGGAGTCGATGATGATGTGCCGACCGTACTTTATTATCAATGGAAGGTAGCTTTGTTTCATCTGGGATGCAATTAAATGGGATGTTGAAGTTCTAAATAGTTTTAGCCAAACGAAAATAGAAAATGGAAAGGGGCCGAAGGTTGAGCCTTGAGGAACGCCTCGTGAGGGACACCAGTGTGAACGGTCACTGTCTGCAATGTAGGAGTGAAGCAAAAGGAGTAACACTGTGGTAGAGACCTGTCAATCACAGTAAGCCCCGCCTAAAAGCATCCCCTGCTTTAGGGTTTATTTTATTCTATATGGATTTTACTAAATGAAGATCAAACTGTATTGAAGAAGATTTAAAACTATAGAGATCAGAAGATGAGACCCTACATGTTTACAATGTTTACCGAGGGAATAAGTTATTTTCTCATGGGACCAGAGGGACATGGATGTAGATATAAAATGTGAAGCTTTACTCAGCAAAACCATTTGTTATGCTCTAATTTGAGCAATGGCTTTTCCTCATGAAGTTTCACTGGTACAAGTTATGAAATGTTCTCTTTTTATTACGTTTTGTGAACGGTCTGTTCAAGTTTTGATCCAGTTTAATAGACACCACGTTCTCATCAAAAGGAGAGATGAATAAAAATCTTCCTCGTCCACATTCAGTCAAAGAATCCAAACAATTCAAGTCATTCTTTTCACAAGCCGCGAGGAAGAACCCAACAAAACTTTTACAATCACACGAAGTATGAAAACAGTTGTTTGTCCATCATGTTTCCCAGCAGCCATCTGCCAGAGTCCTGCGCCGGTAACAGAAGGTTCCCTCTTAACACACGAGGAAGTGCAGTGAACCTCCGATAAAGTGTGGCCCCTGCCCGCTTTCTGCTCTCACACACACACACACACACGCACGCACACACATGCACACACACTCACAGACACACAAACACACACACTACTCGTCCTCTGCGGTCCGGGTATCTTCTGGCTGGCAGCAGCCGCCCTCCACCGTTCGGGCGCGTGTTTCCTGAGCAACCTGAGCCAAAATGGGAAGTGGTGGTGACCTGAAAAGGACCCCCGCCCCCCCCCCCCAAAAGTGGAGCCCCGCGTCGCCTTCCGTTTTTTTCTAACCGCCAGCGCATCAGTTAACTGCTATAATAAGAGTACACAATAAAATCAATTTAGAGACTTTATGTAATTTGAGTTCCCGCAGGACACAGCGTGTGACAATGGCTGCATTGAGCTCAGGGGGGGTAGGGGGGGGGGGGGGGGGGGGGCTCTGGTGTACGACGAGGCCCCTGCCGGCGTCACACGGTGAGGAATGGAGCATCACATGACCAGGAGGAAAGACTGTGATGTGGTCGACGAGGGTCATTCAACAGAGGGCCCAGCGGGCTTTGCGGTTAAATGTTTCTATTCTTAAAAAAAAAAATACATTTCACAGAAGTTAAAGGTATTTTTTGCTTATTTGAGATTTCCGGAAATCTAATAACCTTAAACCTTTTTTTTTTTGCTCCGTCCTCTCTGTTTCCTTCTCACATCGAGCTTAACAACCGACAGAAGGTGTTTCATATTAAACTGCCAGATTTACCACAAACAGTGTCGGAAGGAGTGTGACACGCTTATCAAATTTAGAACCACAGCAAGGAACCGCACGGGGTTAAGCAACCCCAGAGGACCTGCTGCACACTTTTCACATGCATTTCCAGCACAGTGAGCACCTATCGGCCCTCAGTGAAACATCCCAGCACAGGCATCCGAAGTCTGACAGAAACATGTTTTTTGGAGAGTATTTATAGAAGATCAGTTCTTATCTTTGCACAGGAATTCTGCTGAGAAAGAATGATCCTTATTTAGCTTTAAAACCCAGGAACACGTGTCACGGTGACGTGCTGAAAATGAACTTCAAGCCCCCACAAGCAACAACAACAAGGTCGCAGTGCTTCGAGCGACCTGCAGCCCGGAGATCCAGAGGAAGGAGGAGGAGGAGATAATGCTGCTGCTGGCAGGAGCACAGCCCTCCTCCTCCAGGAGCAGAGCTTCTCCTCTCTGGAAACCCGGACCCTCTGGAGGGAAGGGAGGGCCTGGAGAACCAGGTCCAGGCCTGAGGGGCACACTGTGAGACGCTGCAGTAGAATGAGAGGTTTCCTAAAGGGACCCTGGTGGAAGGAGACACCACTTCAGCCCAAAGTTCCCTTCAGTTCAGATAGTTAAACAATTTCTTTCACTTAATTCACATGCAAATGTTAAATGAGATTAAAAGGAGCAACCTATTGAGTAAATGAAAACATTTCATTTGTGCTGTTAGCCAATCCTGTGAACCTGTAAACTCTTAACAGTGAACACATGAATGTGTGGAGAATAAAATGACGTGTGTAACATTCGACATTGAATAGAATGTTGTACTACGGGTCTAATTACTATGAAGATACTTCCTTGATTCGGACAAACAAACATCTACTTCAATGGTGGGACTTCCTGCTTCCGTCTTATCAGTTAGATCCTAAAACAATGGGCTCTGCCCACGCAACAAAAATATGTTGTGCTGCCGTCCTCCTCCAGATGTCCCTCTCTGGGCCGAGGCCAAGAGGATTCATAGGGGAGGGGGACCAATGGCTGAAAAAGTACCACACACACAGACACACACATACACACACACATGAACATGGCTGCCACGGCACAGAGCAAACGTAGGGATAGGTATTAAAGTGATGAAGCACCTCATTCGATGCCAGTCATGAGGATGGAATGATTCAGCCTGAGTAAAAACGCTTCGATTATCTCCAAGCTTCTTGTCCGTCACTTTTTGGACAATCTGGTGGCACCTTGGTTGAGTTGAACCGAACGCTGCGTTTCATTAATGGTAGCTATTAAAAAGTGACTCTACTTCTGTGTAGTGACCAGCAGGGGGCGACTCCTCTGCTCCCATAGACGTCTATGAGGAAATGACTCTACTTCTGTGTAGTGACCAGCAGGGGGCGGCGACTCTGCTCCCATAGACGTCTATGAGGAAATTACTCTACTTCTGTGTAGTGACCAGCAGGGGGCGGCTCCTCTGCTCCCATAGACGTCTATGAGGAAATGACTCTACTTCTGTGTAGTGACCAGCAGGGGGCGACTCCTCTGCTCCCATAGACGTCTATGAGGAAATGACTCTACTTCTGTGTAGTGACCAGCAGGGGGCGACTCCTCTGCTCCCATAGACGTCTATGAGGAAATGACTCTACTTCTGTGTAGTGACCAGCAGGGGGCGGCGACTCTGCTCCCATAGACGTCTATGAGGAAATTACTCTACTTCTGTGTAGTGACCAGCAGGGGGCGGCTCCTCTGCTCCCATAGACGTCTATGAGGAAATGACTCTACTTCTGTGTAGTGACCAGCAGGGGGCGACTCCTCTGCTCCCATAGACGTCTATGAGGAAATGACTCTACTTCTCTCTTGATTTATTCCCTCAGTAAACATTGTAAACATGAGTTTATGGTCTCAGTCTCTAGTTTCAAGTCTTTGGCTATGACTTGTCTATGAAATCGCATAACAATAACATACAAAAATCGCAAAAAGGAATTACATTTACTAATATGTGACTTGTTAGAATAGATTCTCAGCTAAAGAAAAAAATTTACAATAATTTTCCAGCACATTTGACCGTTTGTCTTTAATTCCACCACTTGAAAATTGGTCAATTGCTTTTCAGATTTTCCAGGGACAATTTTAAAGAATGTAAAAAAAGATGTTAAAATGTAAAAAAAATAAGTAAAGTTTCATTGGGAATTCAATATACACAATTTTATTTACATTGACAACATAAAAAATTACACGGTAACACTAAAGCCTCAGGTTTAATAAATATGTAGCAGGATGCAGGAAACTCTTAATGGAGATTAGAAATGTTGGATATAGATGAGACAATGGACCGTTGGTTGGATGAGGCGGCCTGGCATCACTGAAGTGGTGAATCAGCCAAAAAAAACTATCCAAAGTGAATCTCTTGGGGTTACGTTGCCATGGTGACTGACACATAAGCTGTTTTTTTTCACCAGTTTAACCAACAGTTGGAAATCTGTGCACACATTAAGAAAATACAGCATATTAAAACTCTGAATCAATGTACCACGTCTTCATTGAGATAAACATCTTCAAAAGCGCCACTTTGTTACAATTAAACACACATTCGTATTTACAAGAAAGACAGAGCAGTACGATATCTTTTATCAGCCAACTAACTTGATGAGTCTTTAGCCGTGGCACCTCTTGACAGGATTTCTGATCATTCACAGACACACACACGTTCACACACTTAAACAGGACACTTTCCTGGTGCTCTTCACACTACGTCCACCAATGGGACGAGAAGGGGAGGTTGGAGGGGGGGGGGTCATTATGGTGAGGGACTGGTGCGGACTACTGGCTGAGATGAGGGTGAAAAGTCCCACATCTGTTGTAGGAAACCTCTGGAAGGGCTGCTGGGAGACCAGCTACTGACTGGAGAACAACGAGATGGCCGATACAGAAGTCTGAAGACAACGCGTCCTCCTCCCACCTCCTCAGATACAAAGCCCTCGGCTTTAAACCACAACGCTCTATGTCCACCTCTAGCGGCAGCAGATGCTTTAGGGCGGGGCTATAGGCTGATTGACAGGTCTCTAATAATCCATAAAGCAGGAGATGTTTTGGGGCGGGGCTACAGGCAGATTGACAGGTCTCTAATAATCCATAAAGCAGGAGATCTCTTAGGGCGGAGCTACAGGCTGATTGACAGGTCTCTAATAATCCATAAAGCAGGAGATGTTTTAGGGCGGGGCTACAGGCAGATTGACAGGTCTCTAATAATCCATAAAGCAGGAGATGTTTTAGGGCGGGGCTACATGCTGACTGACATTCAGTCTTTGGTTAAAACTTGTCTATGAAATTATGGTAGAGTGACATAACAATTAAAAAAATACCACTAGAGACATATACAACATACAAGATGGCGACGACCAAAATGCGGAAATCAAGGCTTCATAACAGCAGTCAACAAACTTACGAGGGACATCATGACAGCTATGTCCACAGTTTGTGGTTTTCCACTTGTCAAAATAAACTTCATGCCACAAAACCACTAAGTTTGGTCCAGCGAAAGGTTGCAAGTGACAGACGAACTGACGACACTAATCGACGTCTACTTTTACTTTCACTGGGGTAAAAAACCTTTTGACCCTCTGAGGAGTATCTCGCTATTATCTTGGAATTCGTTGCCACGCCGGTGCGACGGTGTCAGTCCTTGGGGGCCATAAGTCGGTATTCAACAAATTGGGAGGGAGGCGGTTTCGCCGAAGAGGACCCACTGTCTCGTCGACCCTAAGAATGTTACTCTCTGCTTAATAGGCATCGGCCTTGACTTGATCCGTACGGTAACAACAGAGAACAGATCGGTCCTTAATGAAGGGGAAGAAGGTGAACGCACACATGAGAAATGTCAGTACCTGTCTCATGCTAGTAAACAAAACCCATAAACCACACAAACCGTGAACAGATATTTACAAGAGACGTCTCCAGCAGACCAGCTGTGAAAAAGACCAGCAGCTGCATTCTCACGTAACAGAGCCGAGACCCGGAAGCCTCCGGCGTCCTCGTCTCCACCTCCCGTCCCATCGCGTAGCGTCATCATCGCCCACAGATATGTGCGCGTTTGCAGTCGACAAGCACATGAAAGGAAAAGCTAGCGTACCGCGTCTCTGGAGACAACTGCGTGTGATTACTCGTAGGCCGGACCATGTGACAGATCCTCGGCAGCGATGTTTGACATGAGAAAACAAAGCATGAATGTATTCTCCTAATCCACTTGAAGCACTTATGTCTCTAAGCAGGTTCGAGCCTGCTGACTAATAGCTTAAACGCCAGTGTCTGCGTATCTGTACTCAAATTGGCCACCGAAAAAGAAATGTCTCCTTCAAATCAACGCAGGTCCGAACAGTCGGAAAATAATACTGACAATAAGAGTTAAATGAAATTTAAGCATAAGCTGCATGATGCGTGTGAGAAAATGTGAAGTCCAAGTGCGTCAAGTGATTTTTCTCCAACGATTACGACAGACAACCAAAATAATAGAAAAAAAGAGAATGAAAAATGCTACGTAAATATCAGGAAAACAACAAAGGATCAAAAAATGTAAAAACAAAAAAAGGGTTTTCCAAAACCAACAAGGAAACAGTTTGAGCCGGGTGTGGGGGGGGGTCATGAGTCCAGTCCTCCCCGTGTCCGCTTGCCGATAGTCCCCGGTCCTTCGTTGCTTCTTGTGATGGATCCGTGAGTCCGGTCGTATGTAGGGGGGGGGGGGGGGGGGGGGTCAGGGCGTGGTTATTGGTCTGTGGCACTACAGGCACTTTATGGGGGCGGCCGGACCGGCTGGGGCGGGGTCCTCACACCCGATGGGCTCTGAGGGCTGTCCCCTCCAGGAAGACCTCGTGCTGGACCAGCAAGGGTCGGGTTTGGGTCGGAGAGCCGTGGTTACCGGCAGAGTCAGCGCGGTGAAAAGCGGCGATCTGAGAACCACGGTCCGCCTCCCCGAAGCGGGGCGTGGCGGGGGGCCTGGAGCTAATGTTCAGATAAATCTGAAGAGAATGAAGAGAGAGAGTCATTTTAGATTATTTCACTTCCAATCACAGTAACCTAGTTGTTAGATGAGCTTTTCCCCTTTACTCATGGAGATGGAGCCGGATGGCAGTTAGCTTAGCTTAGCATAGCATTCAGACTGGAGCCAAGAGCCAGTTAGCCTAGCTTAGCATTGCATTCAGACAGAAGCCAGAAGCCAGTTAGCAAAGCATGAGATCTGCAGCCAGAACTGGAGACACAGTGGTGAGGGTTAAATGTTTAAGTTTAGTATCTTAGATGTACAGATGTACAGATCTATAATCGTTCAATCTGACATAATTAACACTTTAAGAAACAGTTTTTACCAGTCATACAAATTCAATGTGAAAATGACATAGTGTGCTTTAGAACAGTGATTCTCAACTGGTGGGTCGAGACCCACTAGTGGGTCGCGGACCCGTTTTTAATGGGAAAATAAAAATAGAATTAAAAAAAAAATCACAAAAAAATCCATCCTGTGATTTTATTTTGAAGGGACTTTTTTAATGCAGCGGAATTTGGGTCGCGGCTTGTCATTAAGGGGTGATGGTGGGTCCTGGAGCCAGACCAGTTGAGAATCACTGCTTTAGAAGGTCTATCTATTTATTTCAGGGCTCTGAACTCCGAACTTTGTCCGTTAAACAGCTTTGGCTGTTCAGTCGGATAATTGTTATTTTTTCTTTAATGAGTTGCTAAGACGTATATAGTTTTTTTTACATTAGTTACATTAGTTTAGTTTGATTGTTTTAGAATATGAGTTTTGTTAAAGTGTTAAACAGGAGTCAATAAAAAAAGGTGTTACACTCAGAAGAGTGGATATGCTTTAACACTGGGGGTTTAAAATCTACATCATTGTGTGACATTTGTCAGTGTCTTGTTAACTTGATTGTGATATTAACTCTAACCAGAGAAAATGACTTAAAACCTCACAGTTGTACTGTGCACATTACGTGCTGTGTTGAGGATTCAAATGTCTGTGAAATCTAACCCGTGAAGGCCTTAACTGATCCAACACTTGGAACAAACGTCTTTGTGTCTTTTCTTGTATTTAGTTTTGCTTTATTAGCGCTTTTTTTGCTTTTCATATAGACTCGTGGGTCCTAAAGTAGAGATGAACTATGGGCCGACATGGAGCTAAACTCGCTCCACAGATTCCACTTCAGACGACCCGTTACGCCTCATTGGCTCGCCACACGGACCGTTGACCTTAATCCATCCGAAGCCCGCGACCCCGGAGACCACTCGAGACCACACGCAGCCACCGCTGACCAGGGCCGACGGACTCCACATCTGGAGCCAGATGTTTATTTCGAGATTGACCTGACGCGGAGGACCGAGCAGAAGGACAGTCACGCTCACACGTGAGCAGGCTTAATGAATTAAGGTCGTCACAGAGGCCCACGTGCACGGAGGTATGATGTGTAAACCCATCTCCAGGTAGAGCAGCCGGGATGGACGAGGGAACGAAGAAAGGTGGCGCTCGGCCTTACGTGCTTCGTTGCGTCCGCCAGCTGCTGTTCGATCCTCTCCACGACCTTGCTGAAGGGCGGCCGGTTGAAGGGGTCGGGCTCCCAGCAGGACCTCATGACCTGATACCTGCAGCGTGGAGGAGACGCACACGTCTTCACCGGCTCTCTGGACCTCAGATTAACGAGTTCGTCGTCAACCATCACGGTCATCATCATTAAAACCACTTTTTAATAAATGTTTTAATAAATAAATATACCATCCTTTTTTCACTGATCACATTGAGAATGTCTGTTGGTTTCCTGACTCTAGGCCGCAGGAAATGAAACAATTAAAAAAATCTGAAACCTTTTGGGGCAGCAAACAAACAACGAGGATCTATATCGTTTCATTTGGATCGTCAGCAGCTGAATAGAATGTGATCAGAGACCTGGGAGCTTTATTCTCTTGTTTCTTCTGGATCTGATCCGTGTTTCTTAGGGTCTGTTGCCTCGCTATGTCGGTCTGTGTGTGTCTGTTTGCGTGTGTTTTAGTTAAGCTTGTGTCTGGTGTGTCACCGTCTCACCTCCACCTGCCATCAACACCACCTCTCCACAGGTCTTCTTACGCCACAAAGCGACTACTCACATTTCTTCGGGTGCAAACTCCGGCGCGTCCATGCGGTACCCTTCTTTGATCAGCTTGTAGAACTTGGCGTCCACGGGCATGCCGGGGTAAGGGCTGCTTCCTGCGGTTTTTAAAGCGCCCGTTACATTGAGCGGCGCCGAATCGAAACGCTTTGACGGCCGGATGGACTCACCGAGGGAGAAGATTTCCCAAAGCAGGATGCCGTAGGACCAGACGTCGCTCTCGAACGTGTACACGCACTCAAAGATGCTCTCTGGAGACATCCACTTGACCGGCAGACGAGCCTGTGGGGGGAGAAACGCACTCACGTCGATACTCGCCTCACTGCTGCTATTTATGTGGAGATACGACAGTTAGTTGAGAAAATAATCCACGCGTTTCAATTCTTCGTAAATACAGTTTTGTGGAGCAGCAACACAGGAAGCCACACCTGGAACAACGCGTCTCAGCGCGTTGTTGAACCCCTCCAGAGAGGTTTGTGCTTCCCTCTGCGGAGCATCATCATAAAAACGTTTTGTAAAAAGCAAACTCTTGGTGCTAGACAACGTCATTAACGTTCCCGCTGGTTGGTGTTATGCCGAGGAATGCGATCGGCTGGATTTACATTACATGTCATTTTACATTATATTACATTACAGGGTAATAATGTACAGGGCCGTCACGCTGCTTCCCGTAACCATCAGCCTCGTATTCCCTTTTGTTGCTCTGGGACTCTGCATCTCAGGAGAAGATCGTATGTTTTGGGCTTTTGGTCCAATGATACATATTTGTGTTTAAGAACAACGGATGATGAAGCAGGGGTCGTTTTGGGGGTTAATGTAAAGATTAGTTGAAGGCAGGTTTAAAATTCTGTCGATAAATTAGTCTTTTGATATTTCCGTGTCATAAAATACCAGCATAAATATAATAAATACATTTCTCCATGTTGTCAGTACTAAAATGTGCAAATGTGTGAACAAACAAATCCTGAAAGAAGCCTCAAATCTCTAAATTGATCCGTCCATGAATAATGATGTGTTGCCAGTAGTTTTCCGGCTGAGAGTGTTTGAAGAAAAGCCCCGAGGACGAGTTTCGCTTCCGCAGCGGCTCCGACAAGCAAAGACCCGACAAGCAAAGACGTGATTGACGAACTGCGGTCAAAACCAATTTACTGCTTCATTACTCTCCAGATCTACTCAGGCGGCGAGCTGAAGACGCCCGTAGGCCCCGCCGGAGCAGGCCGTCCACGCGGGGACACGTCTCTGGCCCAGACTTACGTTGCCCTTGACGACGTAGTTGGAGTCCGTGTTGATGTCTCGGGCCAGGCCGAAGTCGCAGATCTTCGCCACCCGTCCTCGAGTCAGGAGGATGTTCCTGGCAGCCAGATCTCTGTGGATACACTGACAGACAGACGCAGCTTCAATGACGGGACGACGTTGACGACTTCCACACTAAATAATACACCTTTCAGATCCGTTTACCAGCCGTAGAAATGTGACCCGGCTCTCTGCTCACATCGGAGCTTCATCCAGAAACCAAGCGTAACATGAAATACGTGTTGCGTGACCAGCCCGAAAGGTGATCCAGTCAGTTTGAGGGGAATGGCCTGGACTAATGTGAGATGTTCAATGACGTTTCCTTTCTTGGAAATGCTCTCAGTGAGGACATTTGTCTTTTTTTTTGTGTGAAAGGTAAGAACAGAAGGACTGTTTGTGTTCCGTCTTCAGAACCCTGGAAGCCAGAAGGACGTGGAATGGTCCCGTCCTCTCAGATCATGGCTGCACTCCCTTGCGTTTCCATGACAACAAAGAACACTGAGGTGCAGATACATGAAACCCCGCTGTGTCCGCGATGGTCGTTGCTCACGTTTTTGGCGGCCAAGAACTCCATTCCTTTGGCCACTTGGTGCGAGAAGCTGAGGAGGTCCTCGGTGCTCAGAGACAGCCCGTCCTCGTCGAACATCTCGCTCTCTGCGTCGTCTTCGTCGGAGACGCCTGAGGGGACAAAACGGGGGGGGGGGGGGGTTATTCCTCCCCCTCTGCGTGTCTGAGGCTGTTCCGTGGACGGGTCCCTTGCCTTTGCGTGGCGAGCGCCTCTCCTCGGAGGACGAGCCCAGCGGCAGCTTGCCGGCAGCAGAAGGCCTCATGGTCATGTAGCCGCTCAAGCTGTCACTGTGAGGAGGAAAAGGAGCAGTCTGGTCACCTCCTCCTACGCATGTTCTGGGCGGCAGATACCAGCGCACTTCTTTCCCTCTCGCTCACAACGCGCCGCTCCGTCAAAACAAAGAAAAGAACCTGACCCAGCTGCGCGGCTGCGCGGCGCGACGTTGCGGTAGTAGCAGTCCTCGTCCGGCTTGAAGCAGACGAAGGACTCCCTCTTCCTGCGGAGAAAGTTGAGGAGGTCTCCGAAGCAGCAGTACTCGGTGATCACCAGCGTCGGGCCTGCGGACAAAAGGGACACCGTAGAACTCACGTCAAACTCACGACAAACCCACAAACCCCACGAACCCCCCCCGTTTAGAGACGACGGGGAACAAGATGGCCGACGCACCTCCGACTGTGCAGGCGCCCAGCAGGTTGACGATGTTCATGTGGTTCCCCAGGTAGCTGAGCACCTTCAGCTCCGACATCAGCGCCTCCTTCTCCGTGGCGTGAGCGCTGGCTGGGGTGTGGGAGGGGGGGGGGGCAGGATCGGTAGTCAGGTTAGATCATGTAAACAAAGGTTATCAGGATGATGAAGATATTCACGTCACGGACACCTGCCAGTTCCAGGTTGACGATGTCATTCATTTATGAACCTCTAGAGTGAGTCAGCCTTCCCCTTTTTAATTATGGGGGGGCAAAGAGCTCGTGAACAATTATTATCTACATCTACATATTTCTATAGATATGAGAGGACCCTCCCTGAATGTCAGCTGCCTGCTATCAAACTATCCAGGTTTAATTGTTATTTCTATCAATACTTTGTTCTGCACAAACCTTTTATATTTGTACAGTGACTTCATTTAATGTGATTTTACTGATTGCTTATATATTGTATCTTTACTTTGTTTAGCGATGCACTATCGTCTTTGCTGCGGATAACGCTAAAAACGAACTCAATGAACGTTTATAGGTAGTAAAGATCTTTATCTCTTACTTTTCAGCATCTTCACGGCCACCGTCATCACGGAGTCGTCCTCGGAGAGTCCGTACGCCGTGGCCTCCACCACTTTCCCGAACGCTCCCGATCCCAGCGTCTTCCCTGAAGGCAGACACGGAAAACTGTTATTCCTCCATCCTGTCCCCCCCCCCCCCCCCCCTCCTTTCTGACATGCTGGCCCCGTGCCAGCGTTTCCAGGGAAACGGCGGTTTGAGCCCCGGGGGCCGTGCACCCGGACACGCAGGATCCTGTTGGAGGAGGCTCCTTCAACAACAACAGGCCCAGCGTGTCAACAGAGCGCTGTTTGCAGTGAGGGAGTGAGGTTTCACCGGGGGGGGGGGGGGTAGCGGGGGGGCTGACCACACACCGCTGTTTGTCCATCGCCCGAGGCTCAGGCTTCTATTACCGACCCAACACCACCACCCCCCTCCCCCCCCACGATGCAGACCCGTCACCTGGGCAAAAGGGGCTCACCGAAGCGCAGGTTGTTGCGTGGGAACTCCCACTCGTGGTCGTACAGCAGCTGGGTGGGGTCGATGTAGATGTAGTTGTTTCCGTGCACGCCCTCGATGACCTTCCACTGGATCTGGTATTTGGGTTTCTGGCAGCAACAACAAGAAAAAGACACACAAAAAACCCGTGAGTGACCCGGGAGACGGGCGCCGTGGCGGGTCGTGCAGTTGATGCGGGTGGTGTGGGTCGTACGGGTCATGCGGGTCATGCGGGTCGTGTGGGTCATGCGGGTCATGTGGGTGGTGCGGGTCATGTGGGTGGTGCGGGTCATGTGGGTGGTGCGGGTGGTGCGGGGCGCCGTTCTCACCTGCAGGTACTTGTAGAGCAGCAGGACGAGGACGAGGCAGAGGAGGCCCGCCGCCGACACGGAGCCGAGGAGCAGAGGGGAGAACAGACCGTGGGCCACGGTTCTCTCTGGGGGGGGTGGGGCAGTGGGGGGGGGGGCAGCAACGTGTTACACAACTTACATCAGCGGGAAATGGAAGATTAAGAGCTGCTTCTACTCTCTGAAGGTCTCCTTCAAGCAGCCGGATGTATTAAAGTTCATCAAACACCACATTTTCACTTTTATGGAGCCTCTGTGTGTTACAACAGAACCTTGATCTTCATCACAAGCTTCTTCAGTGAAGCCGAGATAAAGAGTGAAACCTTTTGGATTAAACGGTTTCAATCATGTGTTTTATATCCAAAATAATGGAGTCATGGAATCATGAAGATCCTTCAATAATAAACAGCAAAACAAAGCAAATGCCTTTTATCTGATATCATTTTCATATTTAAGTGCCTTCTAAAATGTAACCATCAGTCATGTGGATCTGACCAATAAAACAACAGTCTGGTCAATTTATGAAATGACATCACCTAATTGTAAACAGTCCTAAAATGAAATCAGGCTAACAATATGAAATCTAATATCGGAGCCAGTGAGCAGGGACTCAATGGTTTTACACTCAAAATAAAATAATCTCAAAAAATAATAAAAACCTGTAAAAAAAAAAAAAATCCAGCTTTTTTTGCAGCTGTAGAAATGCGGTATTTGACTGTATTTCTGCTGCTTCTAAAGCTCCGCGTGACGACCGTTGTCCTGTTCCTTTGTGTGTCTGTGATGCCTCATTGTGTTGCTCCTCTGTATGGGGGGGGGGGGGGGTGGGGTGGGGGGGGGTGTAACAAGCTCTTTAGCGATAAGAAGCTTTCTCTCCACTTCAAAACGCAGCGTCTGCAGGAACTAATCCCCTGTAAACCTGTCAGTGTGTTCCACACATGCATGCTGCATGGTGTGAAACCTCCGAGCCTCCCACAGACCCCCCGGACGGACCCCTGCCCCCCCCCCACCCCAGACACACAACCCCCCCGCTGTGCTCCACACTCTCTCTCCGCCTGCTCTGCTGTCGCTCAGCGGAGCCACAAAGATCCTCGGCAGACGCTCCAAAAACAGTCAAATAAAAAGGGTCTCTAGTCCCCCCCCCACCCCCCACCCCCCACTCTGTGCTCAAGCCACGTGGAGGCCGGTGGGCGGCAGATGAGGAGGCCGTTATAACGCAGCGGTAAACAATGGATCAGGTCTTATCAGCAGCTTCTGTTTACCTGTTACCTCCTTCTACCTGGCGGATTAAAGAAGGCCGACCTGTACTGGTGGCTTAATCCTCTCAAACCATCGGGTAGTAAATGTTTTGAGTTGAGGATTAAGTCGGTGTACAGAGCGGCTGAGATACCTTTGTTTCTCTGCGCACCAAGTGCTCCGGTTTACTGACACATCCTGATGTGTGTGTGTGTGTGTATGTGTGTGTGTGTGCGTGTCCTCTCTCGTGCTGTTGACTCTGTCTGTATCTGAAGGTGAGGACACGCAAAGGAATTCTTACCAAATCAGCAACGCAACACGAGACTGACAGGCGCCAAACAATTTATCTGCATCTGCGTGTGTGTGTGTGTGTGTGTGTGCGTGTGCGTGTGTGTGTGTGTGCGGTCCCACTGTGTTTGTGCACACACACACACGCGCGCGCGCGCGGCGTGGACTCACCGCTGATAGAGAACAGCGTGTAGGCCTGCTCCCCCTCCACCGTGGCCACGCACTCCAGCGTGCTGAAGCGCCCGCGGCTCACGTTCACCCGGCTCTCCACCTCCGTCTTGCCGAACAAGGGGCTGAACAGCGTGACGGTCATCACGTTGTGCTCCTCCTGCGTGGCGTTCACCTGCTGGGAGCACCTGGCGGGGGGAGAGGGGGGGGGGGGGGGGGAGGTGACCTTTGTGACACACATCCTGAGCCTTCCAAACATCTTCCCCCAAAAAGCAACCGACTGTGACCTGTCAATCACAGTGTGGCCGCGCCCTAAACGCTCCCCTGCGTTATGCTCAGTTTGACTGAATAAATATTTGGCTTTTTTTATTAAAGTGGAGGTTTCTGCCACGTTCTGCAGCGTCCTCCTCACTTCCAAACTTCTTGGTTTTGGGGATTTTTCTTACTTCCTGTCTGGATTAATAATCTAAATAATTTGTGTCCGCAACACTCAACCCAGGATTAATATGAATAAACAGACTGCACACCACATCACACTATGGGGGGGGGGGGGGCTCTGAACTACAACTGAGATGTAGAGAGAAATAAAAGGCCAGCGGCTCGCTCTCTTTCTTCACAGTGGCGTGCGTCTTTGTGATGAGCATTAAGTGGATTTGATTATAATTACAGAATTACTAGATGGAGTTTGGATAATCACTTGTGATTCACAGCCTGTGCTGCTTGGGATTGGTCGTTGCCCCGGCAACCAGACACCCCTCCTTTGGTTGGGCTTTATGTTTGACACGCAACGACGTCCGGGTTTGTGTCCAGGCGGACGTCATGGGCCCCCCCCAGCCAATCACAAGTCCACTGTTGGTCACATGAGGGTCATCAACCAATCACAAGTCAGCGCAGGGAAACAGTTCCCACAATCCCACATTGCACCGCCATCGTCGCCCGGTGGGTGTTTGCGGTGACCTTCGGGACCCTGGAGCAGCACACTGAGCGTGTGACACCAGAGCTCAAGTAATGGGAGGAGCCAGCGATCGAACACGCCATGCGACACGCAGGCAGTTTGCATCCATACGAGAGCGCCGTAGAAATGGAGCCAATGCAGGGGGGGTCACATGACCTCACGTTAGGCTATAAGGGAACCCCACCAGGGTCACATGACCTCACATTAGGCTATAAGGGAACCCCACCAGGGTCACATGACCTCCCGTTAGGTCTCATGATCTCGGGTCTTTGAGCTGAAGGAGGACTGGCGTCCTAGTGATGGTTCGGTCTCATTCAGATTCACCAGAGGGTCGTTCACTGACTGTTTTAAATCAAAACTTTAAAATCTCTTCCGCTCAAACCTCAGACTTTACTTCAGACGTCCAATCAAAAACACATTCACTCAGAAACGAGAGCCAGTACTAAAAAGCAGACTCATTTCCTGGTTTTAGGACTAATCCCTGCAGAAAAGTATTGGAATTTCTAACGACCACTTGAATTTACAAAAGAATCCATGGACATGAATGTGGAGCTGGCTAGCAGACCCTGGATGTCAGACCTGAGAAGATGAGCGACACTGAGCCCAAAGTGCAACACGATCTGCATCATTTCCTCGAATATATTGTCTTGGCCGCGAAGAAGAGACGAGAACCGGATCTCAAAACTCAAAAGTAGAGCGGCTCCCACCAGCTGTGTGACTGATGCAGTTAGTCCAATCTTTGTGTACCAGAAGGGAGGCCTCACCTGGCGTAGGGCTGCTCGCAGTAGTACCATGTGATCTGCGGGGCAGGGAAACCCTCGGCAACGCAGCGCACCTGTCCGTCCACCGGACCCTCGTGAGACACGATCTCAGGTTTACCTTCGAGAAGACAAAGACCGTCACGGGTCTCCTCACTTCTCACAGCACCAGACCACAAGACGGGAGAGGAGGATCCACTTACTCATGACGAAGATGGTGAAGGTGTGGTTCACTGAGGCGGCACCGTTGGAGGCCTGGAAGGTGTAGACTCCGCCCTCGGACATCTTCAGGCGCACCAGCCTCAGCTCGCTGCTGAACCTGCGCACGGGGCGACACGCATTAAAGCGCCGTGCACACTTGGGTGGAATAACTTTTATTGTTGTCCTCGTCTTCTTTCTCTTATTGTCTCTCATGTTAATGTTCTATTGCTCATTCATGTTTAAGGCCTTGAACTGATGTTGGACTTCACGTTACATCTGTTTGTTTTCTCTCTGCGGTTTATTGTGGCGGAGTTTTATTTATTGACCCATGTGCTCCCTCACCAAGCCTTTATTTGCTTGAGGAGGGGCGGTCCTCCCCCCCCTCCCCCCTTTATATACAGAGAGTTCCCGTTTCCACGAGAAAGACCCCCGAGCGTTTCTGTAAATTCCGGCCGCGCTTCTCGGCACGCTGTGAAAGCGGCGCCGACCCGGGCAGCTCGATCGGTGCCGAGCTGTCAAATTCCACCCAGCGCGGGGTTAATGGACGCCCTCTGGCCCCGGGTGGCGAGTGTGCGCGCCTGTGTGCGTCCCACCTGTACTCGTGGCTGTGCGTGCTGATGACGTGGTCCGTGGTGTTCCTCAGCTCGAGGCCCATGAAGCTCCAGCGGAAGGAGCGCAGCCTCGGGTACGCCTCCAGCTCGATGTCCAGGGGAAGGCTCTCGCCAGAGCGCACGTGGATGGTTTCGTTGGTGGTGGGTTTTAAACGGATGAAGCCTTTTTCTGAAAGAAGGAGGAAAGTGTAGATTTGTGTGCAGGGATTGTGGAGTTTGAGTGTGTTTGTATTTGGGTGTGAAGGGATCTGAGCTGCATGGAGACAGAAAGGTAGTGAATCGCTGTGTAGATGTACGTAGATGGAGGGCAGGAGAAGTGAGAAGAGGTTCAGTA
This sequence comes from Pungitius pungitius, assembly GCF_949316345.1. Taxonomy (NCBI): domain Eukaryota; kingdom Metazoa; phylum Chordata; class Actinopteri; order Perciformes; family Gasterosteidae; genus Pungitius; species Pungitius pungitius. The sequence goes on along the minus strand of NC_084906.1, from coordinate 21,048,064 downwards.
TCACTCTCATGTGGCAGCTTAGCTTAGCATAAAGAGAGGAAATGGGGTATCTAAACCGCTGTATGAGCACTTTAAAAGGTAATTAACATACAGATCTTGTGTGTTTGATCCACATGCTGGACAAAGCATAGCAGCTTTTCTATTGCTTAAGTTAGGCAGGAAGAAACGGGGCAAAGGTCAAATGTTGTTTTAGCAGTTTTGAAATAAACTTCTACCTCAGTGTGTAATAAAATGTCCATTCAGAACGGATCGAACCGTTTATTGCATCAAATGGAAATTCAGCTTATTGAGGCGCCGATGACGCGCTCGTATGATTCTTCCCGGATTCCTCCGAGCAGCATGCTAAGCTAAGCTAAGCTGAGCTAAGGACAGGAACGCGTGAAGAAATGATCCTGGAGAACTAGAATACACCATTTTAGCCTTAGACATATGCGTGCGAGGACTCGTCAGGGCCAAAGGGGGGGCGGGGTGGGGGGGGGTATAGGGGGGTATAGGGGGGTTAAATGGCGCGTGGGATTGGAATGCAACTGAAGCTGGCTAATGCTTTATTTCATTCATCCATGATTCAGCCAAACTAGTCCAGACCTTTTTAATCACAGATTTGAAAAATATAAAGTTAAGAAATATCACTTTCTATTCCATTTGTAACCTGTTGATTCCTGATCATCAACGGTTAGGTCCATTTTGCAGATTCAATCAAGCCGTTTCCCCCGTTTCCATTTGTTATGCTAAGCTAAGCAAAGCTAATCACCCGCTTCACTCCCTGAAGGTGCAAAGAAAATTGGAAACGGCTCGATTCTTTCCAAAAGAAAGTTGCTCAGTGGCGCTTGAAGCCAAAAGAACATTTGACAGCTGTTTATAAAATTATGCGTCGTCCATGAGCGTTTCCATTAACCCGACTTCCCGCTCGAGGCTCATTTCATAGAAATAAAATAAATTATATTTATATAATTACTGGCAATTTGTTTGACCCCAACATTTATAGATTGCTGATTTACAGGAGGAAAAGTCTCTCTATGGCATCACTTGGAGGACCTGGGGCTTGTGAAACCCGACCTCTCATCCGACTCTCAGCAGGCAGATACCCGTCCTCATCCATCAGTTGCATTTCCAACTTCACGACGTCAAGTGACCAACGGGTTTTTCGCCTTAAATGGATGAAGCCGCCAAACTCACCGTAGACGTCGAGCCTCACCGACTGCGAGCTGACGCCTTTATCGTTCTCGGCTTTGCATCGGTACGTCCCGACGTCCTGAGGTCCGACCGCTGCGATGTGCAACGTGGCGCTGTGCATGTGAGTGAAGTTCTCCGCCAGGATGCGTGAAGCAGTGTCAACCTTTGCTGGTTGCTGTGGATACCAGACGGCACCCTGTCAACGCCCAGAGATCTCTAGAGATTAACCCTGTCTGCTGGTCTATGCTCACCAAGCACACAACACACAACCTGCCGCATGCGATTACACACACACACACACAGCGCCCGTACGCACACGGTAGTGCACATGGAACACACACAGCCAAGATCCTGAGGCTTAGACAGCGAGAACTTTGACCCCTTCCACTCTCGCTCTTAAGAAGAAACAACCACTGGTACCAGGTATCAGGTTTTTGTAGATTACTTGATTGTTGCTCAGGTTCGAGACATTTAAAACCAGTTGCGAGTTAATTGGGACCAGTTTCTTGGGTAAAAAGCTCTTTTTTGTGGTTGATCCATTTTTTGTTGATTATAGTGGTTGTGGTTGTGTCCCGAGTACCAGGGTCCCTTTAGAAAATCTCCCATTCTACTGCAGCGGGTTCTGGTTTCTAGTTTACTGGTGGAGGTCTACACAGAACCCGACTAAACTGGTCTAGAACCAGTTAAAGGTTTCTCAGGGTAGCTTTAAGTCAAACATCTGATGAAAGCTCAGTATTTGTTAACTGGAATCTTCCACCCACAGCACAGCACACTGCAAAGGAAGAGAAGAAGGTCTCACCGAGCCGGCAGGAGGGACCCACTTCAGCTTGATCTGCGCGTTGGCGTTGGTGGTGTTGCAGGTGATGGAGAGACTCTCGTTCAATATGAGAATCACTCTTTTGTTCGCCTGCATCTCAATCACAGGACGAGCAACAGGGACTGAAAAATAAATGAATAAACAGCCATTATGGACCTGGTCTCCAACAACTAAACTAAAGTAAACTACATCCTCATTACACAAGTTTAAAACACTGGTTCACATCAAACAACACGGAACAATGCTCCAAAACTGCTTGTTTGGGTTTACCAACGACTTCTGGGGCCTTTGGAGCCCCGCCCACTCCGGTGCGTGCTCTCACCTGGTCTCACGGTCAGGTGGTAGTCAGATGACCGGACGGGCTCTCCTCCGAGTTGCCCCTTGCACACGTAGCAGCCCTCGAAGGCCTTCTGCGTGTTGTGGATGACGATGCCTCGCTCCAGGCTGGGGGACGACCGGAGGCCCGAGGCCAGGGCCTTGCCGGAGCACGCCTCCAGGTGCAGGTTGTCCAGACTCGGATCGGTTGCCAGGCAAGGGATGGACACGTTGTCTCCCAATCGAGTCAGGATGTTGAACACCAACGGTTTTCTGAAGGCATGGTCGGGATCTGCCGAAAAACACGGAGGCGTCAGAGCTGTAAACTGAGCCGATGAGGCTTTGGTTTGTGATCATGTGCCAAAGTGCAGCAATGGAACACTAACATACACTCTTTTGTTATTTTGACTTCCTCTCTTCTGATAACTGGGACTAACCTGCCGTGTCTCTATTCCATTACCTGCCTAATGCGACTGGGGTGGTGAAAAGCATATTTGTACGAATGTCTTTGGCAGAGGCTGTCTTCCTTACATTAAAGTCACTGCTCTGTTAAAGCTGCGCTGATGAAAACAACGGGGGTTGGTTTAAAATACCATCAGCTGAAACACACACACACCAGCTGCTCCTCTGTGTTCCAGAACTGAAATCATAAGGATTACATCTATAAAGGTGCTTTTTATTCAGCGCTGCAGGAGGATGAGTCAGCTGCAGCTCTGTATCCGTCTCACAGAGGCCAATTAGTTCAATCCTGACATCTTGTAACAATGCCGCGTGTGTGGCTCTCGTCAGGAAAGCCGTTACCGCGCCTTGGACGGCGTGCAGTGAACGGAGAGCACGTGATGTTCGCCTGCGGTCATGGCAGCGGGCCAAGGAGGTGTCACACGGAGGTGGATGTGCAGCAATGCACTACACCTGTCCAGGTCAAACAACAGGATGTGCCCACGCAACCCCCCCCCCCCCCCCCCCTCAACCCCCACGGCTGCATTGCGGTTACCTTTCACGTAGATGTAGATGGAGCTGCGCTCCTTGGAGCTCTCCTCCAGGCAGATGTAGCGGCCCATGTGGAAGGGCAGGGCCTTGGGGATGTGCAGCGTGGACATCCCCGCCACCCTTTTCTCCCCCCGTACCTTTGGCCGGTCCTCCCGCTGCCACTGCACCTCCTTGTCGCCGTGGCAACGCAGCTCGATGGGCGCGTTGAGCGGGACGACGAGGTAGGGGCCGGCGGGGGCGACGGTGGGCTTGGTGTTGCCTGCGAAGTGAGGGAAATCAACTGAATGTGAAACATGACAAAGAGTCAGAGGAGTCGCCCCCTGCTGGTCACTACACAGAAGTAGAGTCATTTCCTCATAGGCGTCTATGGGAGCAGAGGAGTCGCCCCCTGCTGGTCACTACACAGAAGTAGAGTCATTTCCTCATAGACGTCTATGGGAGCAGAGGAGTCGCCCCCTGCTGGTCACTACACAGAAGTAGAGTCATTTCCTCATAGACGTCTATGGGAGCAGAGGAGTCGCCCCCTGCTGGTCACTACACAGAAGTAGAGTCATTTCCTCATAGACGTCTATGGGAGCAGAGGAGTCGCCCCCTGCTGGTCACTACACAGAAGTAGAGTCATTTCCTCATAGACGTCTATGGGAGCAGAGGAGTCGCCCCCTGCTGGTCACTACACAGAAGTAGAGTCATTTCCTCATAGACGTCTATGGGAGCAGAGGAGTCGCCCCCTGCTGGTCAATAGAGAGTATGCAGCTTTAAATCCAATTTACACCACAGAGGAGTTACATAAAGGCAGCTTGGCCTCTGGTAACAATCTGTCAGTCATTGTGTAGCCCCGCCCTAAAAGCATCTCCTGCTTCATGGCCTGTTTGACTCTAAATGGACGATAATTTACTAAATAAACATCATGCTGTATTGAAGAAGACTTGAAACTAGAGACCATCATTTTGCAATGTTTATTGGGAGAAGTAGTCATTATCTCATAAACTTCCATAGGACCCGAGGAGTCACCCCCTGCTGGTCAAGAGAGAGACGGCAGCTTTAACACAGCTTTGACATCACTCATCTCGACAGGAAGTGCTATTAAAGCTGTTGTGGTCATTGAAAATGTCTAGAATTGGACTCTACTGGGATACGGGATCTTCCTTCAAACCCAGAGAGCCAACAAACCGGATTCATTTGGAGGCGTGTTGGGACCCTTTCTTTATACACACCATGGGGTCTCAGCCTCAGTATGGAAAACATTCCACCTGTATCTTCTTGTGAGTCACATTCATTATGGGACAAAATAGGATTTTGATCACCTGAGAAGCACAAACCTCAGCTGGAATTACGACTTTTCTCACTATTGTCCAGGCAACGAGACTCACTGCGAGAGCACGAGTCCTCATCCTACTCCATTTTTATCAAAGCCATCAAAGAGACGAGCGCCGCAGGACAACAGCTTCCTCCGGTGAAACGGAACTACGGAGCCTCAGAGGGGTTGTAGGGGCCACAGAGGGGTTGTAGGGGCCACAGAGGGGTTGCAGGGGCCACGGAGGGGTTGTAGGGTTCCACTGAGGGGTCAGCACGCTTGGCCTGATGATTTCCGATGGAAGCTAAGAGTTGTGGCCCTCGGTGTGCACAGTGAAACTTCCCATTGAGCCCCTGGGGGTTTACAATGAGTATGAGGGCCATTAAACCCTTTAAAGTTAAAAATGCGGGCTCACCCGTTGAGGGCCCCCGGCCCCTTGTGGTTTAAAACATGAGTCCGCTGAACAAGGCGGCCCCTCAGACCCCTTGCTGTTTCGAACAGCCGATCACAAGGGCCCCTCGGGGCCTTTGCTACCCACAGTTTAAGGGTCCCTGGAATTCTCTGAACTTAAAGAACGATCTATGTAAGCCCTTAATGACCCGACAATCAATAATTGTACTATAATCGACCTCTTATGGTGGAAGAGGTTCCAATGAGCCTACACACTTGATGTGTTGTTCAATACAGACACAACTGCGCCCTCCACTCTCAAATAGATGCATGAACACAAAGAGCTGATGATGAGGATGACTGAAGGACAGAATCACAGGACACCAGGCGCTCGGTTCTGAACCGGTGAAAATCTCCCGTTAAGGCATCAACCGGGAGACGAGTCCGATACGCGGGAGCACCCGGTGGATTCGGTCTGAGCGCTGAAAGCTTCACGGCATCACATGACTGGCAAGGCCTCTGCGTGCACGCAAATCCCCCCCCCCCCCCCGGCACCCCCCCCTCCCCTGGATCCTCTGGAGCTGTCGAGTAGAAACAAGCAACGGGGGGGGGGCCCAAAGAAAGGATCCACCTGACGCACGAGGCAGAGGGACAAACACTGACTTTACAAACTAAAAGTTGTTTCCTCTAAATGGAAATCAACAGTTCGATGGAAATGGATCCAACCCTCACGTGCTGATGTGTTTCAAACAAAGCTCGATGTGTGTCTGATTTGCGTTCTTTCTCATCACCTGCAAACTTCCTCGTGATCAGGAGTCGCTGATAACGTTTTATTTCCATAAAGACGGTTTGTGAACCTGCCGCGGTCCCTCGAGCACAGGTGTGTGCCGCGTGTCCTTTCCATCCTCTGCTTATTAACGGTGCCCTGCGCTACGGAGCATTGGACAGATGGTCCGCTCCCCTCGCTGCACCGCCACAAAGAAAAGTGGTGAAAAGCACCGCGGGATGGCGATGGGGTCCTTCGGTAGAGACACACCCGGGTCTGCTCTCAAATACCAATAAAACAGCAACAAGTGGCTCACCTGGATGGAAGGTTATCTGCAGAAACACAGACAGCACGATCCAGTGGTATTCCATAGTCATTATTCCATGGGGCCAGCCGTGAAGGTGAGCCTCTACGCGGGGTTACGGTGCCTCTCCGCGGGGTTACGGTGCCTCTCCGCGGCGTTAAGGTGCCTCTCCGCGGCGTTAAGGTGCCTCTCTGCGGGGTTAAGGTGCCTCTCCGCGGGGATGCGGTGCCTCTCCGCGGGGTTAAGGTGCCTCTCTGCGGGATTTAGGTGCCTCTCCGCGGGGTTGAAGTGCCTCTGCGGGATTTAGGTGCCTCTCTGCGGGGTTGAGGTGCCTCTCTGAAAGGCGCGTCGGAGTTGTGTACAAGTTGGAGCTGTGCGCACTCACAAGCCTTTAAAGGCGCAGATGCTCAGTGGAGCAACGCAGCCGTCTCCAACATCCGCACACATCGCTGTGCTCCTTCTGTGTGCGTGTGTGTGTGTGTGTGGAGGGGGTGGAGGGGGTGTAGCTGTAGCTCTGTGAGGGACTTTGGTGTTTATATGGGGGGGCTATCCACGGGGCGGGGTGGTCTGGGTCAGTCTGGGTTTTTTTTATATGTTATTTAATAAAGTCTCTCCACTCAGCCCGTGTCGACACCACGGAGCATATTTACATTTCTACAGGATTTTCTATTCTTCACAGCACACACACTTGAGACTAGATTGGCAGCAGGACATAATGACCCTTTGTGTTTCCCTCATGAGAACACGCATGACGCTTGTTTTTTCACTCACACACTCGCAGAGTTGGCCTAGTTTTCTATTGGATCAAACTCGACTGGTCTCTGCATAATGTTGACAGGAATTAGTGATTTCCCTTTTATTGAAAACAGGTCTTTATAATCCCAACAAGAGCAAGTTTCGTTATTTCCTTTGATTGTTGCAAACCGAGCTGATGATTTGTGTGAGTGACAGTTTAAGGGAACCCACTGGTTAGTTCTGCATTCAGTGACATGTTTTACGTTTACATCATTCCACTTATCATTTGTTTGCAAGGGCAGAACCATGGTTTAGACATGGGGGGGGGGGGTCCAAATGAGTACCCTTCTCCATCATATTCATATATATCATAATTGCATTGCATACATGATTTTATGAAGCTACCGGTTTTATTTGCTTATATATTTACTGTCGACGCTCGGCTGCTGGTCCAGTTTTCTCCACTTTTTAAACAACCTTAAATCCTCCATTATTCTCCTTTCCAACAAGTTAACGTAACTTTCTTTGCTCTCAACTGACTGACGAGAAGGTGATCGGTAACCATGACAACGCAGAACCACGCGAGATGGTTTTTAACGAAATCACACAAGTGTACAGATAGGAGGGGGGATTCACACTGTTCTTAACACACGGAGATGAATTGAAAATAAACAAGACAATAACAAGAGACCGATCCATGGACAGCGCTCATGGGATCGGTATTTTCTCAATATTGAGGGGGGACACGACCCCCCCAAAGAATGCGTGGTTACACCCATGATTGTTTGTTTGTGGTTTAAAGGCTCCAAAAAAAATGCCTCTACATCAGCAGTAACTTAACTTCCATACATGATCTCCATGTTCTCCATTCTGTGAAAAATGGGTGTAGCGCCAGGTACAATACACGTGTTTAATTTATAATCTAACTGCAAACACTGCTATCTGCCTCTATTTAAACACAATATTGGGATAATTTGCTGTTTCGATTGCTAAGTGGAGAAATCCAATGTGTACACAGCAAAGTCCATCCATCCATCTTCAAACTGCTTATCCTGTACACAGTGTCACACTTCTTGGTATCAGGCTTAACTCCATGTAATGTGTCGCATGGACTGTTGAGGGTGCGCCAGGAACCACAGGGTTGTTGGTTTGAACCCTGGCTTCCCCATGTTCCATGTCAACGTGTCCCTGAGCAATACATCTAACCCTCAATAGTAAAAATGTAAACTCCATGTGTTAAACATGCAACAAAAGTTGCTTGTGATAAAAGCATCAGTTAAATGACGTTGTATTCAACACTGAGCAGATTTACCACGAACCATTCAAACAGACACAATGAGACATTTCTAAGAACCACGTCATCACTTATAACCCATGAAGGCTCCTCTGAGGTTTTCATGTGGCAAACAATGTTCTTGACTCAACCGTTCTTGTAATTCTTGTCTTCTTTTAGCTAAAGTAAATAAGTAAATAAAGTCCATCATGATGAGAAACCAGGGCTTAAAAAAAAAACTAATTAATCGCACACTTTGAAATTCATTATGAATGAATGTTGTTGTTCTAACAATGTTGCTTTAATGAATGTTTGTTTTTCTTGTACGTTCACTACGTTAAAATATTTAGTTGCATTACTTTGCGTCGATTATTGCCTTTATGTTGACAGCGCTATTAGAAACACATGCAACTCTCTGACGTGACGATCTTTCAGCTTTCATCAAACACTCAAGCGTCCGTGTTTGTTTTGGTGATGCGTGGTGGACGCTCTGCTCGTATTGTTTGTGTACACGCTGCTGCATTAATGCATTTATTAATCATCTGGCTGGATTCCCGGAGGACAGTTTGAAACAAACACGTTCCTGTATTCATTAGCTGCTTTTGACCCGTAAACAGCGCATTCGTGAAGAAGAGAAATGTGGGTTGTGAAAATGTCTCAACAGCATTACAGACTTAAACCATAAACTGAAGCCTAAATAGATTTTGTCATTTAATATCACTTCTCATAAGGCGAGACGCCTCCTCAGAGCTCTAATGGTCTGAAACCAAACCTCTAATTTAACTTCCTCGAAGCATTACCTCCTGTGGACCCATCAATTGTCACACATTGATTTTCCCATTCACATAAAAGTCTCTGTGGGCAACGCACAAAGTTGTTTTCTCTCTGATCTGCACGAGGAAACTGGTGAGACAACAGCTTGTGGTCTACTGAGGAGAGAGGTAGTTAAATGGGAAAAATGAAATGTAAAGATTCTCATAAACAAAAGCTGCATTATTGTATTTCCTGTGTAGCCGGAGCATCTTTACCTTCTCAACACGCTCGATGGAAACGTGAGAAGGTTTGGTCTTTAGAAGCCTCCATCACCTCGCTTACACTCATTATCGTTATGGGTTTATGGAAAAGAAATGTAGCATTTGGGAAGAAGAATCATATGAGTTTTGATTCAAAAGTGTCCATTTCAGGCTTTAAAGTTTTTACCACTTTGCTGCTAATTTCAGAAGTTTGATGCCATTTTTCAAAACTCTTGATACAATGTATAATATTTGATCATCATCCTCTATCAGACACTGTTTCTAATGTCCCATGTTCCACTTCTTCAGACCATGCTGCAGGCCTTGTAATTGATCTCCATGCACAATGTACCAGCCTGCATTACCCCCCCTCCTCTCCTTCACCCTCCTCATGGAGGTAGAAGGTGTACGATACGTGCCTTCATGAACCAGTAACCCTCCTCCAGGCCATGGAGTTCATGTACTTCAAGAGTCAAGTTTTGTTCAATGATTCCTCTGTGTTGGTACTATTCTTTCTACTGTAGTACTTTTACATGATGTATTTACATTTAGTACAATAATGAAACCTGTATCATCTATTTTGTACAGCCATTGAATGATTGTTTGAACGACCACATAGTAGATCATGTGAGTAACCGTTAAGTCATGTATGTTAATAAATGTCGTCTGCATGACACTGTAACCACACATGAAGGCATCTCAGATGCTTCTTGTAGCCGCTGCAGACTGACGTCACCAACATGCGTCTCCTCCATCACAACTACGCAGCTCAGTGGAAGTGGAGTCCATCCCTAAACATCGCCTTGTCCTATCCTAACTCCTCATCAACTCTCCTAACCACCTTTCCTTAACCCTGTCACCTTTTCCACAAAGTGGTTAGGAAAAGACGTTAGGAGGTCATTTCTATTACATCCAGCCCCAGAATTCCAAATTAAAGATGGGAGTTTAACAGTCTAGCACAGTCAGCACTTTAAAACATGTGACATGGACACCTGCGTTGACACACGCGTGGTGTAATTATGTTCCTCTCTAATGTCGTCACGCAGCTGCATGACAGACAGGTCGATGTCAGCTCTCATCGTCTCCGTTACACACCAAGAGCAGCGAAACAGGTTTAAGTGTTCGGTCACAACCGTGTTTGCAATCAGCAAACAGAAGTTATGTTTATGGTCTGTTTGACTCCACATGGACCATCGTCCACTAAATGAACATCATGCTGCATTGAAGAAGACTTGAAACTAGAGACTGAGACCATAAACTCATGTTTACAATGTTTACTGAGGGAATAAATCAAGAGAGAAGTAGAGTCATTTCCTCATAGACGTCTATGGGAGCAGAGGAGTCGCCCCCTGCTGGTCACTACACAGAAGTAGAGTCATTTCCTCATAGACGTCTATGGGAGCAGAGGAGTCGCCCCCTGCTGGTCACTACACAGAAGTAGGGTCATTTCCTCATAGACGTCTATGGGAGCAGAGGGACATTTTTAAAAGATGCAAATTTAGTAAGTGAAGCTTTGGGTTCACTCATAAAAAGCTTTCAACACATGCAAAGACGTAGTGATGAAACATGGATTTTAGAATACACATAAATGTCTTTTGCCGGCCAACATGTGCATTTTGTGTAATCCGACGATCATTGAAAGAGAATCGCCAGCTCGGAAAGAAGCCAACTTTCTTTCACCTGTGGTTCTGCGATCACTGAATCCCTCACGCGTTCTGCGGTGCGTTCATGTGTCTTTGTGCCGTGTGCGTTTGACACCAGATGTGCTGCATCCAGGGTATACTTTACCAACCTTTCATTTTGTTTGCAACGGGAATGCTGAAGCACATGTAGTTGAGGGTAAAATATAAGACGTCCTTGTTAACAAAAGGAGAACAAAGCAGAAGAATTACACGAATATTGGAACCAATGTTAACGAATACAGAGACTAGAGGGACCAGGAAAACCATGTTGTTAAAAAAAAAACCCTCTTCTGAGCCCTTTGAAATGTGTGATCCATTTGTCTGCTTCACAAGTAGAACTCTAATTATTATAATAGTTATAAAACCAAAGACGCCTCGTAACATCACTAATCCACATGTTCTGTAAGGTCATGTGTCTTCTGCTAAACACGCACAGTGGAAACCATTAAAATGTGTGTGTGGGTGTGTGTCCTTCACCACATAAATTGGGTGAGTTTCAAAGAATTAAAATACGAACAGCAGTTTAGTTTTGGTTGTCCTCAATACTTCAGTCAACGGTTTGGTGACGAAGACGCTAATGGACCTTTACTTTCACCATAGAAATAAGGCAGGAGTTGGACGGGGATTATTTATTTAATATTTGATCATCATCCTCTATCAGACACTGTTTCTAATGTCCCATGTTCCACTTCTTCAGACCATGCTGCAGGCCTTGTAATTGATCTCCATGCACAATGTACCAACCTGCATTACCCCCCCTCCTCTCCTTCACCCTCCTCATGGAGGTAGAAGGTGTAAGATACGTGCCTTCATGAACCAGCAACCCTCCTCCAGGCCATGGATGAAGCACGTGATGACATCACAGCGGACCAGTGTCAGGATTCACCGTGATGTTTGGCTGATGAAAGCATCCTTGGTGATGTGGATGAGAACCTGTGGCCAGATCCTCCAGACCGGTTGCTGAACATGTTCATGTAGGTGATCAAACCTGCCGTTGAATGATTGTACAAACAGACACATAGGGACACTATCTTGTGTGTGGGTCTAAATGAATGTTTCTGTGGTATTTCATGATAAATCCGTTGTTTGAACCAATGAACCCGCAAGTGAAAGGTTTCTTTAAAGATGTTTAATGTTTTGAACATCGGAGAGTTGTGTTACGAGTGAAGACTGCTGTGAGTTTTGAAAAATGGCATCAAAGTTCTGAAAATGACACAAAATTATTGTAAAAAACTGTTAAAAATGAGCCTTTATCCCTTGAAACACTCTACGGTTTGAATTGTCAACTTTGCACTTCCTTCAATTTTATACACAGCAATGAACTTGTCGCAAACCCTGCAAACAATACCGCGTGGTTTGTGAATGTGCAATAAACCTTTCAACGTGACGCTAACAGACTGCAATGAACCTCTGAGAGTCACAAGAGAGGAAGTAGAAGGTCTGTCAGGGAGGAGGGAGGGCGGTTCGTTGGGATGTGACTGGAAAACTCAACGTCCACAGAGGAGACGTTTAGGGGTTCCTAAAGGCTTCTTTGATGTTTCACTCAAGAAAGTTTGTTCAGATATGAAACTGTAGAACTCTGTAAATCCCTCCATCTTGCCTTACTTTTTATATTTTATCGGGAACATGCAGATGAGGAAAAACAGTGGGAGAAAGCTTCAGCAACGCTTCCGTAGCATCCCAGGCCTTGTTTGCTTATGACGATATTGACACAAGTAAAAAAAAGCAAGGTGTGTCAGCCAGGTAGATCGTTGGAACCTAAAGTGCTCGTCTACTTCTGGCTTCTCCTCGGTGAACGTCGTTGTCCTTTGGTGCAGCTTATGAACTGCCTTTAAACTGGTTTTAAGACATGGATCAAATGGGTGGAGCATCGCAATTTGGCTTACAAATAAAAACACAACAATTATATTTATTGTTACTAAACGAGTATCAAACATGTATAAATACAAACTAGAATGTAAGACCAAACATACAACACTGCATGCAATTTAATGTCAGAGAGAACTCTGTGAAATGAGAGTTGATTTGTTTATGTTTTATGTTTTTAATGATTGATTCGCTTTGGGTTTTTTGCTTTCTGTATTTGTTTTGTGTATTTTTTTCTGTGGTTGTGTTTTTTTGCGTGTTCTGTATGTTGTTGATTGTGTGTTTCTCTTCGTGCTGCCGTGTCCTGAGGGTCTGTGGACCAACAAACAGAACAGCAACAGTCACTGTTTTGTTCTTCTTGTTTTTTCCCCACAGCCAGGAGTTATTTGACAGTATACTGGAGTCAGTGTCACTGCCCATTACCCAGAGTTCACAGCACCTCACCGGTCGGAGGACCAGAGATAAAGGTGACGTGCGGAGGTGCTGATGAAGACGATGCTGATGAAGACGCTGCCGGAGTTGCCGATAAAGACAATAAATTTGTAGATTAAGACGTGGCGAGTGGGACGCTGCCCATGAAGACGTTGCTGATGAAGACGTTGCCAATGCAGACGTTGCCGTTGAAGATGTTGCCAATGCAGACGTTGCTGTTGAAGATGTTGCCAATGCAGACGTTGCCGTTGAAGATGTTGCCGATGAAGACGATGCCGATGAAGACGATGCCAATGCAGACGTTGCCGTTGAAGACGTTGCTGTTGAAGATATTGCCGATGAAGACGATGCCGATGAAGACGTTGCCGTTGATGACGTTGCCGTTGAAGGCGCCGCCCGTGCTGAAGCAGTAAAGCTGCGTGGACTCTTCCAGGGTTACAAACCCCTCCACTGGGTTCACTTGGAAAAGGCCCTGCAGCAGGGTTTCTCGGAGGGTTTATTTCTGTCAGTCTGGCAAAATAAAGGAGTATATGTTCCCCACATGGGCCCGAGGCTCCTACAGTTTGCCAACACAGCCCACTGTCCCCAGTCACATGAATGGAAGGGTGTCATCCCCGGGCCAAGACCACAAGTCGAAAAGCACATGACTACTATTGGCTCAGTAGCACATGCATCTACACGGAAAGGCCCTCGTGTCCGGGAGCAAACTCCCAGGACACCTTTTTCATAAAGAAGAAACAACGACAAAAAAGGATGCCACATCCATTTTGTTTGGAGGAAACATAGTCAGCTGATCCAGGGAAAAGCCATAAAACGAGGGGACAGGGCTGGAGGGGGAGAAGGGGGGGGGGGATTAAGTGGATATTGAAAAGCAAACAATCATCACTCTGTGCATAATCAGGATGCCTCATAGCAGGAGTGACACATTTTGCTGAGAGGCAAAGAGCCCGCTGGAAGATTCTGGGGGGGTTTGTCTTTTGTCAGTTTGGTACCAAGTGAGCGAGGCGGTTCTGTAACGTGAGGCCGACATTAATGTTTAAACAAGCGGCGAGGTGGAGCGGTGTGAGGCTACGCCGTGGAACTGAAGAGCCGGGTGTCCGGTGTCCTCTTATCAAAGGGAGTTACCCGTCATGGATGCTCAACACCATGCTGAAGTCTACGGGCGTGTGTGCAGTCTGAAGGGGGCGGAGCTATGTCTGCTTTTCCGTGGCTCCTAGACGGATGTTGATGGAACGTGCCAAAAAGTTCAGCAAGATTAAAGAAGAACATGCTTTTGACACAACAAAGTGATATTTGGGTTTGCTGGTTTGTGACCTTTAGCTCTGGCTAAACATGGTACTAAAGGCAGACACAACATTAAAAACCAGCTTCACTTAAACATGAACTCTGTATTGAATAGATCATCATTGAAGAAGGAACCTCCAGTGATATTCTCTTTGCACATCTTCAACTCTCACGGATACAGTAAATATTTTTGGGACCAAACAGAAGTTGGCTTAGTAAATTGGAAGGATGACTGTAAGTCTTGAGAGCGCTGGATTCCTGTACTGCCCCAGCCCCCGGCGCTCTCATATGATTCCTGAGAGCAAGCGCTCCTCTCGGTCATGAGTTAGCATGTTTTCCTGGCTCGCAGCAACTTTCCCAACAACAAGGTATGCCTATGTGACCTGGGTTATAAATCGGGGATCAGTGGCTTCTGTGCTGCTCCTGCATCATATACTGTGTCTATTGAGGCATTGTGGTATCAATGCAGGGATGGTGTTTTAATCAGGGTATGATGATGATGATGATGATGATGATGATGATGATGATGATGATAAACAACAACAAAAAAACAACAAGCGGGGGAGCGCCTGCCGGGCCCTCGGGGATATTAAAAAAAAGCTTGAAATGGGACACCGGCTGGTTTCCTCGAGGACACACGGCCCGGCCGCGAGACAAATCTATTTTGCAGAAAGACCAGCCCGAACCCCTCGACCATAACTCCTGAGGCGACACTCCCCAAGGGTTGGGGTGTGGGGTGGTGGGGGGGCTGGAGACCACACAGACGGCAAAGGGGGGCGTTGGGTTTCACTGAGGAGACCGATGTTCCGTATCAAACAAACCGGACAGATCGCTAATCCGATTGTCTCACACTCACTCGTGCAGCCAAATATATCAAAATCAAATTGCCTCTCACTCTTGCAAAGTAAAACATGATGCAATCAACCCCCCCCCCCCCCCCCACATTGAATTATGATCTGCCACAGCCGATCTTTATTTGTCGTCCCACATCAAACGCTGTTGTCGGCTCTGCCAGCGTTCCTTTGATGCATTCATTCAGCCCCAAAGAAGACAATTGTTCCTGGGGGATGGACCCGGGTCAGCTGGAATACAAACATATGATTCATTGCTTCTGCATGCTTACTTTCCTAACAGTTGTGGTTCATTCACTCCAGGTCTATCTCAGCATCAACACCCCCCCCACCCCGTGCGGGACGTCAGTATTAAGGCTGAGAACCGAAGCGGCGTAAAGCGGATCATCAGCACAGCAAATCCCTTCATTAATAAACAAGCACCGTCACACAGGCGTTAGCATGCGGCTCTGTGGTGTTACGCCCGACATCATCCACGATCGCAGCCTGAACGAGACCGGGCTTGGTTGGAAATGGCTTTTAAGGTGGATCGCCAGTATTGGATGCTCGCAAGTCCTTTAAGGGACTGGAGGAGGAGGACGAAGGTCCATCAAACAGAACTTGTCATAACAACAACTGTGGTGTAAATAATTTGCAGCTAAATCAAATACTTTATGGGATATTCAACCTTAATGTCTTCATGATGCTTTTAATGCTGGACATGGTTTAGGCCATGAAGTCATCTGTTAATATGAGTTTACAGTTTATGATGTTTTGTGTGATTTGATGTGCAAATCTATGAATTACACTCGTTATCTTTATAATTCTTTTGTGTTTTACAAAGCTATTTACAACATGCTACAATGTTAGTGGTGAATGTTCCACAATGCTAACAACATGTTACAATGTTAGCCATAAATGTTTAACAATGCTAACAACATGTTACAATGTTAGCCATAAATGTTTAACAATGCTAACAACATGTTACAATGTTAGCGGCGATTGTTTAACAATGCTAACCATGCTGAACCAGGTTAGCCAATCCTATCAGCCATCATCGTATTTAGTATTTTATGTTGGTTTTCAAATGTAAGCTAACACTTTCTTTTACCACAACCTGTGATACTATGGTACTGGTATGGCAGGCGGCTAATGTAATGATTTGGTATGGAGCTTGAGAGCTCCTGTGCTGAAATGTGTGTCAGATGGTAACCCTGGAAATATATTTCCATAAATGAAACCGTTCTGCCAAACCTACAGTTATTTTATTACTGTGCAAGTGTTAAAACACTTTGCATCAGACGTTAAGCGCACACTCGTTATCATGGAGAGGGGATATTTCCTCATTGACCTTCTCCAGAACAAAGCTTCCTTGTGGGACCCTTCTGGGTTCCGTTGTTTCACTTTAAAAAAAAAATTCCCAAGCAACAAAGGGCTTTTTCTTGGTGATAAAATGATTGTATCAGTTTGCTAGACCCAGTTGCAACTTGTCCGCTGCTTTAGAAGTTCACTCAAGGAAAAACCTGCAAGTCAACATTCCACAGTCGGTCGGTACTGGCAGCCTCGAGCGTGCCGCTAACAACCCAACTGGTGACACCTTCTCCTTCCCGAGCCCCCCCCCCAGGCCAAAGAGCTACGGCTGCGGTTCGGGGGAAGGTGTTGACCCCTATTTGTAGGGAAAACCGGTCAAACACAACTAAGTGAGAAAAAAGAGTGAAAGGCTGTAGGTGGAACGGCGTGTAACTGCTCGAGGAGCGAAGAAATGCATCCAGCACTCGGATTCTCAACGTGGTGCAACATCATGTTGTTGATTAAAGGCCCACAACTCTGGACACACTGACCTCTCCCCTCCCACTTTATCTCCAAGGCCTAAATGCAGCGATCATCACGTGGACTCTGCCTCCCTCTGGAGGGAGAAAAGACTTCAGCCACTCAAACCCACGTCAACAAAATGAATCACATGCTTTCTGCAGCCGGGAGGCAAGATGGTGAAACATTCGTATCTACTCTTTAATTCAACAAATGCTCCTCTTAATGTAGTGATGAAGTGGTGAAGTTTCATGCTGATATCTATGTTGGTCAGGTGACTAAACTTCTCTTTAAAATGAGTTTGTTCTGGATCCAGATCCTTCAGCTCTTACATACGTCACTTCATTCCTCTCTGGATTCCGGAGTTTGAATCATTTCTACATTATATTGTCAATACAAATGGACGCGTCTTGTTCTCTCTCTACATGATAAATCATTTATTGAAATATAAATCATCTGAATGTACATGATGTAACATATTGAAACACAGAATTCACTCATCATATTGGGTGTGATTACCTATTATTACAGATACCGTACCGTCATCATCATCATCATCATCATCATCATCATTCACATCCATATTAAAGCCCCAACGAGAGCTTTCTGTGGTACTTCTTTCTTTTTCTTTTTCTTCTGCAAAATCCAGAACAAAAAACGAGCAAGGTGCAACAACCGATTGCAGATTATATCAGTCAACAGGAAAAGGCAGTGGCACAGCTGGTACAGCAGCTGGAGGGTTACACATAAACGGATGTATAACATCGACAGGAAGCCCTGGTCCACAGCTCCGGTTCCCTCGGCTGGAAGTCAATGGTTCTGAGGTCTGTTAAACACGAGCTGAAGAGAGTTCTGGAGAACTGTTCAGTAAAACATTTAAAGCTTTTATGTGTCTTAAAGAGTGTGAATGAGACAACTACAATGTCTTCATTAGAAACACAGTCCTCCTTGAGTTTAGTGGTGGAGACGAGAGGTCATGTGACCTCCAGATCTGAAGAGTGAAGCTAAAGCTTCATGTGTAGAAGCTGCATTCTGTGTAGTGACCAGCAGGGGGCGACTCCTCTGCTCCCATAGACGTCTATGAGGAAATGACTCTACTTCTGTGTAGTGACCAGCAGGGGGCGACTCCTCTGCTCCCATAGACGTCTATGAGGAAATGACTCTACTTCTGTGTAGTGACCAGCAGGGGGCGACTCCTCTGCTCCCATAGACGTCTATGAGGAAATGACTCTACTTCTGTGTAGTGACCAGCAGGGGGCGACTCCTCTGCTCCCATAGACGTCTATGAGGAAATGACTCTACTTCTCTCTTGATTTATTCCCTCAGTAAACATTGTAAACATGAGTTTATGGTCTCAGTCTCTAGTTTCAAGTCTTCTTCAATGCAGCATGATGTTCAGTGAATAAAAGTCCATGTAGAGTCAAACAGACCATAAAGCAGAGGACGCTTTAGGGCGGGGCTACACGCTGATTGACAGGTCATCACCGGAGGCGTATGCAGTGTCTTTACATCATCCTCAGTCCATATACGGTCACTTCCTGTTCACTGGCTGTAAACAAACAAGATGGCCACGTCCACAACCAAAAACTTCTCGCTGATTGTAATTCACGCTTGAAAAAAAAAACATCCTACAAGTGGTGCTCATTTGCAAAGATTATCTTGACGAACCGTCCTCTTTGTAAAGGGAACCGGTGGGACTCTAACTTCCTGTTGGACACAAGAGGACAACCACCTGCTGCTTGGTTTCTACCTCCATCTCTTATTTGTGTCGGAGCTGAAGCGATTACTATTCATATGGCACATTAAAAACATGATAAAATATGAATATAATCTAATACAACCGCCAGACTATACGTTTCCCACTAGATGATTGATTCCTATTGGAGGACAATTACTGACATTTAAATTGTTGGAAGCATTGCAGAAGCTAAATATGTGCTTACATAAAATAACTGTTATCCCAATAACTCTTATTTACAATACAATCACACTTTGTTGTTGTCTTTGTGTTGTTCACATGTGACACGTGTGACGTCATCAGCTCAAAGGATGTCCTCCTCAGGACACACACGTCCACACAGCGACGAAGTAGAAAAATAAATTTGATTTTACCGCTCGCGTTAAAAAACAAAACACAGAATTGTTCATAAGCGAAAGACAAAGTCCAGATTCTGTGATTGTGCTTCAGGTGAAGAAAAGTGAGTTTACCTGCATACGGGTTGCTGCTATCGGCCTCCTTTAGTGCATCTCTAGTGGTTATATATATATATTTGTATTTATATATAATATGAATGACATTTTGTTGCTGCTTATATTGCTGCTGGAAGAATGCCCGATAGGATAAAGCTCTGCAAGTGAAAAAATAAAGTAGATCTGTTGTAGGTCCGACACTCTTTAAGTCCCTTTAAGTGTCACGATCTCTTCCAGGGGGGGGGGGGGGGGGCGAAGGCCACGCTGTCACCACATCCAGAGATGTCCAAGGAGGAGTCTTTGGTTGATTTAACAAGTTTTTTTTTTATCTCTAGTCCCCCGCGTCCTTCGAGGAGCCCCCCACCCCCCCTACTTGGGGTGTCTGTCACAGGAAGCTGTCCTCCCCCAGGTCGCTGCAGTCCAGGCACATCTCATCCAGCAGCGTGATGTCCTCCAGGGTCTCCCCCTCGCGCTTGGCGTAGGTGGAGCTGCTGGAGCCCGTCTCGATGGCGCTCTCCTCGGACGTCTGAGAGCTGCGGAGGACACGGAGACACCAGTTAGTGCGTCCTCACAAAGACAAAAGACCTCAAAAAGACTTGTGGACGGATGAGGACGGATGCGCTGACCCGTGGCGGTTCCTCTTGCCGTACTCGTCGTCGGATGGCGGCTCCAGGTCGGGCAGCGGGATGATGTAGCCGCTGTCGGAGCTCAGCCGCTGCTCGTCGAAGCCGCTCTCGCGGTCCTTCAGCTTGTTGTTGCTCTTGTGGCTGATGCCGATGTAGGCGTCGTCGCTCTCCGCGCACACCCGGGTCACGGCGGGGTGGTCGCTCTTCAGGAACTGGCGGTTGACCCTCTCGTAGTGCTGCGTGGGACGGAGACGGCGGCAGAGTGAGCGTGTGAGTGCTGGACGGCGAGGCCCCGCCCACCTGGGGACGGATGCTCTCGATGTGACGTGGGGCTTAGTGGGGTAATTTGGGTTGGGTGGGGGAGGGGGAAGGGTCTTAAAATGACCCGCAATCTAAAACCTGCAATTTGCTTGGAGGAAAAAAGACGTAAGGAGTCAACCGTCGGCCTGGAAACATCAAACAGGAAGGAACAGAATGCACGGAGAGGTGTGGGCGACCTGAGGGGGGGGCTGGGGGGCAGGGGGGGGGGGACTCACCCTCTTGTAGCTGGAGGGCAGCAGAGAAGATACAGTGTCACTCAGACCCAGGAACGAAGGCCTCTTCTCCGGCTCGCTGTTCCAGCACTTCATCATCATCTCGTACCTGAAGGGGAGAAGAAGTCTCACTGTAAACGGCATTGAGGGTTCCTCATCTGACAGGGGGGGGGGGAGGGGTCATGTGATCACGTACACGTCGTCGGGGGCCAGCTCCGGTTTGGACATCCTGTATCCACTCTTGATCTTGTTGTAGAAGCTCGAGTCCACCACCATGCCCGGGTACGGGGTTCCACCTGCCAAACAAAATCTTCATCATCACGACTGCACACGGGAGGGTTTATCCTTCTCGGGGGGGGGGGGGGGGGGGGGGGGTTGTGCGCTGGGCTCACCCAAGGAGAATATCTCCCACAGCAGGATGCCGTAGGACCACACGTCACTCAGGGTGGTGTACATGTTGTCAAAGATACTCTCCGGGGCCATCCACTTCACGGGCAGGAACGTCTGCGTGACCACAGAGAGGAAAAGGTTCAGGCCCCCCCGACGTGACAGACCAGCAGAGGCCCCCCCGACGCAGAGCTGTGACTCGATGTACGCGGACTCACGCTCCCTTTGGAGACGTAGTTGCTGTCGTGCAGGATGTCCCGGGCGAGGCCGAAGTCACAGATCTTCACCATCTTTCCTTGAGAGAGGAGGACGTTCCTGGCGGCCAGGTCCCGATGCACACACTAGGGGGGGGGGGGAGGGGGGGGCAGAGAGTTGACTGGCAGCTCATGGAACAGAGCAGGTTTTTCTGCTTCCAGAAAGCAGCCCTTTTCTATCCCAGAGTGTTTCATGGCGTTCCACATGGCGTCATGGCGCTGGATATTTAGGGATAAAAACCCGTGGAGTAATTCTAGCTCTGCTGCCGCTATATTCGTCCCTCAGACCGCTTATCGCCCGCCAGGAAGGAAACGCAAAAACAAAAATGATTCAAAAGACAAACTACTAGAAAAAGATGAAAAGAGAAACGTACATTCTTGGAGGCCAGGAACTCCATGCCTTTGGCCACCTGGTAGGTGAAGCTGAGCAGATCGGTGGTGCTGAGGCCCTCGTCTGACAGCAGCTCGTCCATCTCGTCCTCTGTGTCCACACACACACACACACACACACACACACACACAACTCCATGAGCTGCTCCAACCAGGCTCCTGACTAATGGCAGGGAGAAGCCGCCATCATTACGCTCCCACTCGTGTAATTACAGGGCCTTCAGACCAGGGTGTGCCCCCCCCACAGACACACACTGACTGCAGCCCAGGGGAGGGGGGTGGGGGGCGTACCTTTCTGAGAGGGGGGGTGGTCGTACTCGGACCTCTGGATGTCCGAGTACTTGGAGGCGTCGCTCATCTCCAGCATGGGGACGTACTGCGTGCTGTCGGCCTGCTTCATGTCCATGTAGTCGCCCTTGCTCTCGAAGGACAGGATCACGTAGCTGTGGGCGGAGACAACGCAGGGCGCAGGACATCAGACTCTGTCCCTCGCAGTGTGTGTGTGTGTGTGTGTGTGTCCTTTGACTCCTCCCCCCTCCCTCTGGTCCGGCGCTAAGAGGAAGACGCGGTCGAGTCAGTCGGGGATGAAATCAAGTTACGGTCAATTTCGAGGTGTGGTCGCTGTGAGTCATCGCGGAGGGGGGGGGGGGGGGTGACGTTACACCACGGAGGACCGAATTAACAGCTACCTCAACATTAATGTATCAACGACATTATGTCAGACAGCTGAGAGCACTTCAGCCTGCGATCAGATTAGGGAGAAGATACCAGATGATCCCCTCAAGCGAGGAGAAAATGGGGATAGAGTTACGGATTTGATGTGTGTGTGTGTGTGTGTGTGTGTGTGTGTGTGTAGACCGTATATCAGAAGTGGAGTTATGGAGCAACAGCTCAACGCTGAACAGAATAATGTTATAAAGTGAAAACACAATGTGACAAATGGCAGCAACCTGTCAATCAGCGTGTAGCCCCGCCCTAAAGCATACCAAGCTTTATGGTCTGTTTGACTCTACATGGACCATAATTTATTTATTTATTTATTTATGAACATTTTATTAGAGGATCAACCCCATGAGATGCAGCATCTCGTTTTCATGGGGGTCCTCCAGATCAAATCCAGTTGACAGAACAACCGAGCAACAGATTAGTTACAATGAAAAAATAAATAAAATCAAAACAACAAGAAGCAAAAACCACACATACTCGCGCACACACGGAAGCTCTCACTAACCCCAAACCCAAACTCATCATATATAAGATGTTATTGATAGACAACTACATATAACATAATAATCCCACATACAACTAACAAAGATAACATCACTATGTACATTCATAAGCTCATTCCTAAATATATATATATATATATATACGCATATATAATATCACACTCATCAATGTTAAATCTGAAACGCTAGTAACATAGACAAATATTTAATATTTAATTCACTAAATGAACATCATGCTGCATTGAAGAAGACTTGAAACTAGAGACTGAGACCATAAACTCATGTTTACAATGTTTACTGAGGGAATAAATCAAGAGAGAAGTAGAGACGCCCCCTGGTGGTCTATAGAGAGAATGCAGACAGGAAGCCTTGACTTCACTTGAAAGAAGGTTTCCACTTGTTAAGAACCGCCTTTAAAATAACGTGAAAATCTCTTTCTTTCAGCCTTTGTCTGAAATGAGTCTTTACTTTGGATATTATGAAACAAAGAGTGAGGGCAATCACTCGTGCTATGAACAGAGTAGTTCCTTGCTGTAAGGATGAAGCAGTAAACCAGTCGAAAGGCATCAAGTTCCTGAAGTACCTAAAAAGCCTTTTCTAAATATAGAAAGTATTTCAATGTCCTCTCAGTCTGTCTGAATGACACACGTTTTATCATTTAGAGAAACCAACCTCCTGCTGCTCTCATCTGCAGGGTTGATCCCAAAGATGTCCAGCTCTTTCTTGGTCTTCTCTGGGTTCAGGCTGAGGAAGGTCTCCCTGTTCTTGTGCAGGTAGTTGACCAGGTCCCCGTAGAAGCAGTACTCCGTGATGATGTAGATGGGCCCTGGGAGGAACACGGCAGATTAGACTCCAGCATCGGCGTCCGTCGGCAGGCTAATACTCATCAGCGAGTTAAACACCTCCTCCCCCCTCCCCCCCCCCCACAGACCCGCCTGAACGCATCTGTCGTGTAAAGAGGGTAAACTTTGTGTTTCCTGCGCCGTTCACCTGATTTGGTGCAGGCTCCCAGGAGGTTAACGATGTTGAGGTGCGGCCCGAGGTGAGTCATGATCTTCAGCTCTGACATCAGGGCCTGCTTCTCACTGGAGCGGGCCGTGGCTGAAAGGAGGCGGGGCAAAATGTGACCAATCACATCCAGCCTTCGTCTTGCTGTTAAAAAGTGCATTTATGCCCCTGCAGACTCGTCTGTGTCGTCCTTTCCTCAAAGTTCTGCACTAGTTGAATAAAATCAGCTGAAAGATGAGGTTTTCAGTGAGGTCACCCAGACACGAGAGGACAAACACATCTGTCCCTTTAAAAGATTCCTCATTTCTGACCTAAAAACAACGCCAGTCAAAGGAGCTGAAGAAAGGCGCCGAACTCACGTTTCAGCATCTTCACGGCCACCTTCATGACGGGCTGCGAGCGGCTGAGTCCGTAGGCGGTGCCCTCCACCACCTTCCCGAAGGCGCCGGAGCCCAGGATGCGACCTTGGAGGGCGACACCAGCGGGGGAGCCGGTCAACAACGAGGACACGAACCAGCGGAGCCTTCGCGGCGTCACAAGACTCACCGAGCACCAGCCGGTCCCGGGGGAACTCCCAGCGCGAGTCGTAGGGGAGCTGCATGGGGTCCACGTAGATGTACTCGTGTCCGTCGGGGCTCACGGACTCGATGACCCGCCAGCGGATCTCGTAGCGCGGCTTCTGAAGCGCGGGAAGACAGGAAGGAGACGATTAGCGCGACGCGGGGGGGGGCGCGTGGTGGGTTTTCTCAGAGCCCCGCAGAGTCCGTCAGGAAATTTTGTTTAGTTATTTCTGTGTTTTGTATTTATTGTTTCCCTCGTTTAAATTCTGATTTCTGATTTATTTTGCGACAAAAATGGAGCATTGCAGCCGCTGCGTCTCTGCACCGATCAGGAAGTTTAGCGTTGACGCCGCCAGACAACTACAAATAAAAAGAATTCAGGTAAAGAGTGTGAGAATGAAGGCGAAATGGTGCCAACAGTACCTGTTTCCAGATAACAACCAAGACAATGAGTGAGATGATGACAATGACCAGCAGCACCAGCACGGCGGCGGCTACGGTCAGCTCCTGGTGAGGCCCTGCACACACACACGCACACGCACACGCACACGCACACACACACACACACACACACACACACACACACACACACACACACACACACACACACGTAAAGAAACGATTCAAGTCCATCAGGTGACCGCATTAATGGGACCAAAAGGTATGATGGGGATGGGGAGGGGGGGCAGTGGGTGAAAATGGGGGTGGATGCGGACAGCTGCTGCACACTTCACAACAGACACTGTGTGTGTGTGTGTGTGTGTGTGTGTGTGTTCTTACCACTGGACACCAGCTTGATCTCCCTGCTGACGGCGGCCATGTCGTTGCGGGCCAGGCAGCGCACGGCCAGCGTGTTCTGCAGGTGGCCGAACATGACCTGGCTCTCCAGGTCGCCGTCCTCGTTCACGTGCGAGTCCGCCGTGACCTCCGTGGAGTTGGCGGGGAGCGGCGCCCATGCGAACGAGTCGTTGGCACAACTGGAGGAACGAAAAAAAAATGCGTGAGGTGCGACGTCGATCGACAGCGTCTGGGCCGGCGCTACGAAAAGGAGGCGGGACTTACTGTTTGATGCTCTTGCAGATGAACCACTCCACCACCGGGAGGGGCTGCCCTCTGGCGATGCACACCACCGACTGGCCGGTGGTGGCGGCGCCGTGATGGATGTCCATCAGGTTCACGATGACTGCAGGCACTGTAGCAAAGCAACAGGAACCGTTCTGTGAGTTCTTTAATCATTTTGGATTTTCAGTTCATCTCCCGATGGCTTTCAGCCTCAATGATCTCAAACGGCTTGAAAAAAGCAACTCTGAGGAATGAGGGGGCATTCTGACCTTTGACCTGCAGCATCAGGCTGACGTCGCGTCTCTGGTCTCCGTTCTCCACCCGCATGGTGTAGTTCCCGCTGTCCTCCTCCTTGGCCCGGATCAGGGTGAGAACGCTCATGTAGCTGAAACAGAGCGACAGAAACGGGACATGAGCGCAGGGGAGGGGGGGGGGGCAGAGCCTGAAGGAAAAGGAAACAGCAGCAACTCGTCTCACCTGGTCTCGCTGAGCTGACGGAGGCCGATCTCCGCCGTCACGTCGCCGAGCGCCGCGCCGTCTTTGAGCCACGTGACGCGGGCGGCGGGGAAGGAGCTGATCTCGGCCCTGAACTCTCGGACCTCGTCCAGCTCCGCCGACTCGTATTCTGAAAACTCGGGCCAGACGGACAGGAAGTCGCTGGCTGGAGGAGGAAGAACAACGAGGCCGACCGACAGATGAGCAGAGAGGCTTGGTGAAGGGGGGGCGGGGGGGGGGGGGGGGGCGGGGGGGGGCGAGTGGGCGTAGTTCTCCTACCGAACACGCGAATGGCCACCTCCTTGGTCTGGCTCTCCTCGCTGACGACGTCGGTGATGGAGCACGAGTAGATGCCGCTGTCTTTGACGGAGACCTGATGGATGGTCAGGTTGTAGCGGATCTCCTGAAGCCTCGGGATGTCTCGCACCGTTTTCACGCCGCGATTCGCCTGTCGAAGCGAAAAAGGAAACATCAGGAAGAGCGAGGTCAGAGCCGAGGAGCCTTCGTCGACTTTTCGCCCGTCTTTGTGCAGCCGAATATCTCTGAGACACTTCAGGACGTCATCTATTGTGGAGAAACGGCTTTTCACCATTTCACAAACATTTTGTATTTTAAATAACTAAATCGGTTTGAGAAGTTTTTTTAAAGAAAGAAAGTAGACAAATGAAAGCTTTTGGTTGCATTTCCTCCAGTAAACGTAGACGTAACAGTACAGGAAACGTCAATCATCATTTTTTCTGCTTTTCTGACGATTTTTGGACCAAATCGTGGATGAAAATAGTCGTTATTTGAGTTTCCGGCCGACCCGTCCCACACGTCTCAAACCCCTCTCGTGTGTCCTCACCACTTTTCCGGGGTACTTCCAGTGGTCCTCCAGGATCTCGGACCCCCGAGCCACACAGATGACGGTGAGGGGGTCGCCCACAAGCAGAGCGGTCCGCTCGGCGGTCAGCTCAACGTGCAGCGGGTTGCCACCTGGGGGGCAACGAGTAGCATGAGCACCACGCGTGTGCCGGGGGGGGGGGCTCCTTGTTAACGGGACTCACCTGGCCAGCCGTGGACGATGTACTCCTCGCTGTGATGCTCCTCTCCGTTGATGAGCGCCTTGCAGACGTAGGTGCCGGCGGCGAACACCCCCACGGCGCCCCGCTTGCTGTCGTACACGCTGGCGACGGGCTGCTGGGTCTCCACGTTGACCAGGGTCACGTTGGCGCTGGGGTCGGACACGCGGCACTGGATCTCCATGTCCTTGTGGTCGGACAGGATGAGGTTGCTGAAGGGTTCCAGCGAGGGCACAAAGGGGACGTCCGGGTCTGGGGGGGAGGAGGGGGGGGGATCAGTTTCTCAGACCAGCTGATATTAAGAAACAATCAAAAGCGCCGCGGGCCGCCGCGCACCTGGCACGTAGACGTAGATGCTGCTGTCCTCCGCCTCCTCCGTGGTGTTCTGGCTGTAGAAGCAGGTGTAGTAGCCGGTGTGCATCGCCGTGGCGTCGTCCACGGTAACCGTGGTGACGAACAGGCCGCTGTTGTCCTCTCGCATTTGCTCGTCCACGCCAGGCGGCGTCACCCAGGCCAGTTTGGCCTCCCCCCGACAGGTCAGGGTGAACGGCGTGCGGAGGGGCACCACCAGCTCCTCCGTCCGCGGCAGCAGCACCGGGGCGGAGGACGGGGGGAACATCACGGCGGTGGGGGCTGGAAGGAAATGTGCAGAGCTCGTTAATAACTCCAAATGACTGATCACATGGTCTTGTTCAAATGTTACTGGCCATTGAAACGGTGCTTTAAATAGAAAACGGTGTTCATTCATTCCTTAACTCACCCTTCACTTTGAGGGTGAAGGAGAACTGGGCGGTGCGGGAGCCACTGAGGGCTCGGATGGTGTAGTTGCCGTCGTCTTTCCCCAGAGGCTGCCGTAGTGTCAGGATGCTTCGGTACCTGTGAGAAGCAGATATTTATTATAATAAATACATTTGATCTATTGATGATGAATGCCAGCGGTCACCAGTCTTCACGCAAACCGTCTCCCGTCTACAGCTTCTACCAAAAAGATCCCTTTAAAGCGCTTCATCTCTGTCACATCTGAGACTTCCTCCTCACCGGTTCCCTTCCACGTGGCTGGTCTTTGTGAGGACAAAGTAGTTCTGTGACAGGTCTTTTCCGTCTTTCAGCCAGGTCACTTTGGGGGCCGGGAAGGCGTGGATGAGGATGAGGAACTCCGTCTCCTCCAGAAGGCTCACAAACTCTGTGGCCCCGATCCCGCTGTGGTCCAGCGACACGAAGGAATTCTCCTCTGGAGACCGAAAGAACAAATAAACAAGGGGAAGAGTGAGATACGGCGACTACGAGGAGATCAGAGAGGAGGCACATCTGCTGGAGCCATCCCGTAAAAACACAGCGGCTGATGGCGAAAGCAGAGGTGAAGCTCGATGGGAAACCACTTCCACACACCAGCAGACCACATGTGGACCAATTCAGCTCCAACGAAGACCCATAAGACGGACTCACCGGAGACGGCGACCGCCGCGCTGCCGACTCTGATCTCGCCGCTGAGCTCCTCGGTGACGGAGCACTCGTAGGCGCCGCTGTCCCAAAGAGAGGCCCGCGGGACGCTGAGGGTGTAGACGACCCGGCCGAGGAGCGTCTGCTTCGTCTGAACTGCGTCCCTGGCCTTCAGGGAACGAGAGACAACGGCACATGTGAGAAACATCTGTGATAAGATGGTAGAGGGCGAATGGTTGAAAGGGCTAATGGTGAAGGGTTGATGGGTAAAACACTTGCTCGGGTATCGGTGATAAATCAGGATCACAGAGCCTTTTTTTTTTTTAAAAGCTTGTAATTGCAACTAAGTCCAAAAACGGGAGTTTTTGCGACCCTGATTTCTGGAAAAAAGCTTAAAGGAATCCCAATGCATCTAGATTTAAATAAGTAAATAAGACTTGCACACAGCAGACACTTCAAAAAGCATTAGACGTCTAGCTGGCTGTCATGTGAAGACAGCATCTGTCCTACAAGTCCTAAGGTCAATGGGGTCAAAGGATTTACTGCTCTTTTTTTGTTTTTACTGCTTTTGAAGCCCCTGCTCCCCTCTGGCCGTTTGTCCACGACTTCCTGCCAGTGGTTCTGCATACGGGGGTAAACTGCAGCAGGAGCGGTTAGGCCGCCTGGTCTCGCATTGAAGACACAACATTCGGTCGCTGCTTCCCTAACACATACTTTGTGACCGCGGAGGGCCGTCCTCCCAGCTATAATCCCCAAGCGGTTCAGGTCCAAAACTGTTATTTGCTAAATTTAAGGCTGAGAGCTGCTGCGGGGAGGAAATGACATGGAAATGTGGCGAGGGGTTCGAAGTAAATAGGGCGAGAAAAGGCTGAGAAGGAAAAGCTTATTATGGATGAAGCCATAGACGAGACAAAATTTAAACCAAAAGAAAAATATACAGAAACATGAAAAAGGGGGAAAAAGGGCCACAGCTTGCCTGTCTCTTGAGGTGCAGCCACTGCTGCTGGAAGGTGGGTCCTGAGGGAGCGACGCATGTTACGTTGAAGGGCTCCCCGGCTCTCACCAGCTCGCCGCTGGCTTTCACCTCCACATCAAAATCCCCCACCTCCTCGGAAGCTAAAGGGACCATCAGAGAGCAGACATCAGCACCACCACCATCTCAAAGCTCCCCAGACAGAGACGCTGCAGCACCATGAGCTCCTTCATCACGGAGTGAAAGCAGGCGCGTTAGGTCATCTCCCTCTGGGATAACGACATGATGTCCCTGCCCTCATGCAGTGACATCACCACGGACAGATTATTAGACCCCGAGTACCGAGGTGTCAAAGCCCCCCTCCCTCTGTTGTAGATATGAGCCTCTTTGTGACTTCCCAACAGGACATTGGTAAGCCTTAACTTCAAACAGAAGCGCGGGCCCGGGGGCCCCGTAACCTTACGGGCCCCTGGGCCTGCACCCAGCAGGCTACTTCTGTAATCTGTCTGAGCCTGTAGTCCTCTCATTAAACAGGCCGGGGGGGTTGATTCCAGCTGTGCAGTTCTAGAACCTGTATCATTTTAGTGTAGTGCTCTTCACTAATGACATGCTCGTGTAGAGTAGATCTTTGAAATGTCCCTTTCCTGTGTTTTTCCTCCACTTCCTGACTTACCGTCTTCGGTGTCCACGGTGTAGACGTCACTCGTGACCGTCCTGCCGTTCACCGTGGTTTCACACAGGTACTGCCCGGGCGACAGGTGGCCGAAGAAGCCCATCTTGTTGTCGTAGAGGGTGGGAATCTCCTCTCCACTGGAGACGCTCCTCAGAGTCACATGAGAGTTAGGGTCCGACACTCGGCAGGGGATGGGGACCCCCACTCTGTCAATGGTGACTTGCAGGTTCTCTGGGGTCTCAGGGACGAAGGGAAACTGGGGATCTGAGTGTGTGCGAGAACAGAGGAAGGAGGTCACGCTTGGTTTTGCTTCCAGGACCTTGAAGCGGGCCAGAAAGATTGTAGCCGACCCCGACCTCCCCCCCCGGACAAAAACTGTTTGTGCCCCTTCCATTCGTCAGGAGGCTGAGGTCCATCAGGACCAAGACCTCACGCCACACTAACTTCTTCCCGTATTATGGCAATAAATGTTTCCTGATTCCTGATTCATTCAAATGCTGCTGTGTTGATCCATGTTGTACTTTGTTTACATGCTCACGGCCATTATTAGTATTTCACGCTATGTAATCGTTGGAAGAAAAGTTAAAATATTATTCCTACTGCTAATGAAAACGTTTCATTCTCACACGTCTGTTATGACCATGTTATCCCAATAATATTAATAATATAATTCATCCAAATAATTATTACTGGGGAAGACTGGGATGTTTTTCTACATATAATTCTGACCCAAATCCTTTGCACATCAGTTTAATAAGCCAAGTATTCAAAGTGCCATATGACAATGTCTCTGACACCAACTCAGCGCATCTATCCATCCAGATTGTCAACTACGTGTTTTGTGTTACGATATTAGTTTGCCTGTAAATACCCATTTTGAAGCTTTTACAGCTCTTAAAAAGGGGCTAACGTTAAGTGGCTAAAGGAGACCAGTCAACTTAGATAAACGCTAGCTTCAACTAGCTTAGCGGTGGTGACTTCAACCATAACCTATAGCCCAAACCGACTAGTGCTCATTAAATTGATAAATAAAACGGGTAAGTCTCCTTTGTTTAAAGCAGTTGTTTAGCATAAAAAGGTCGAGGAGAACAAGCGGGATGCTAACTTCCGGTTTGGTTTACGGAGCCCGCGCTATCGGCGCCATCTTTAAAAAAAGGTAAACCATCCAGTCATGC
The DNA here is from genome assembly GCF_949316345.1 of Pungitius pungitius. NCBI lineage: Eukaryota > Metazoa > Chordata > Actinopteri > Perciformes > Gasterosteidae > Pungitius > Pungitius pungitius. Next base: position 21,017,035 of record NC_084906.1, on the reverse strand, counting down.
ACCTGTTACGAAGACGTATATTCCCGCCTCATTCTCTCCTTCCGGTTGGTCCTTGAGGGACTCGTAGGTGCACATGTAGTAGTCGGTGTTTTCCACGGTGGCGTTGAGAATGAAAAGCGTCGCCGTGTTGTACCCCGACTGCACGTAGGTGTTGTCCAGGAGGGGATCGACCCAAATGACGCTCTCGCTGCCGCTGCAGCTGATGTTGAAGGCGGCGTTTGGCTGCAGGACCAACTCTTCTTCGCTGGACGCGATGGTAGGTGGCGACAGACCGGAAGTGACTGAGAGAAGGGTTTTGTAAAGCATTAGACCTGACAAAAACATCTATGTTATGTATTTTTATCCCGCTAATTTATATTATATAATGATATAAACGTTTCATAAAATAAACAAAAATACAGGTATATTATAATCATTGTTACAGAACTTACCTGAAACCAACACCACCAGAAAACCCCCAAAGACGAGACCAGTCCTTACCCCATCCATGATGGATGTAGTAGCCTTTAAAGACAGAAAAAGGCGACTTATTGAATCAATTTAATAAGTTGTTTGTTATTGTTCGCTCCTGGTTGGTTTTAATACCACTGTCTCCACATTCTTAACAATTGTATGAAATCGTGATTTAATGATTAAATCAATGAAATGTTGTTTTGAGAGTTTTGCAGCGTAAGCTGTTGCTTTTAAAAACCCATAAATCTTTATAGAGGAGGCTTGGTCTGCTTGTGGCCTCCCACATCACTGCAGTGGTGACACTGTGAACATCCGAGATGTTCCACGGGATTACGCGGATTATTGTTATCATTTTTCGTTGGATGGAGACGCATGAGA